>NC_053441.1:25855810-26155810 GCF_007990345.1 Gossypium hirsutum
AATGGCGTCGAATGTCAATAGTGGACTACAGTATTTCAAGCACTTCTGAAGCTCGAAATTTCTACGCAAGAAGCATGCTCGAAAAGATTATTGATTGAGGAACGTGGAAGAGTTCATGTGTTGAATATTAGAGCATTTGTATCCGTTGAATACGACCTTTTCTTTCTTTTTGACATTTTACTCTCATTGGTTAACTTTCTTTGTTTGCCACATTTGAAATAAAGGAATATGAGATATCCTTTTTGTCCCTACCTGACCGTTTTCATGCATCTAATTATGTGTTTATTTAATGATAAATAGTGAAATGACATACTCTAAACAAAAGAAATGTCAAGCATTACCCGGATAAGAATTTGATAAGTGCAAGATCTTCAAAGCAAGAACAAAGTTTAACCAAGGGCAAAAGGGTGATATCTGAGAAACGTCGATTACTCGTAAAGCTCGAAGACAGGTATGAGGCCTGAAGAGAAGGTCAAGAATCAAAGCGATGAACGCAGATCTCAACAATCATGGCGAAATGACATACGACAATATGCATAAGGAGCACTGCATAATCATGTAGGCATAAAGGCATTAAGACAAACATGTGCATATCATGATGACATCATGCATGGCATATACAGGTAATCCAGTAAAGCAAGAAATCTTGAATTAGAGTCGCACTGAATCAAAGGAAAAGATACCCGAGTTCTACCAAAGGACTGGTTTTGGTATTTTGATGTTTAATATTCATGCTTTAATCAACTCATATTGCGAGAGATGAGTTGAGCCTCAAGACATGTTGAGGTATTTTTAATTTTTTTTTTCAAAATCAACTCATATTACGAGAAGTGAGTTGAGCCTCGGGGCACGCCGAGGTATTTTTAGTTTATGTTTTAAATTGACTCATATTGCGAGAGGTGAGTTAAGCCTTTTAATTTTTGTTTTTCAAAATCAACTCATATTGCTAGAGATGAGTTGAGCCTCAGGACACGCTGAGGTAATTTCAATTTCTGTTGTTAAAAAAAAATCAACTCATATTGCGAGAAATGAGTTGAGCCTCAGGACACGCTGAGGTAATTTCAATTTCTGTTTTCAAAATTCAACTTATATTGCGAGAAATGAGTTGAGCCTCAAGACACGTTGAGGTATTTTCAATTTCTGTTTTAAAAAAAAAATCAACTTATATTGCGAGAGGTGAGTTGAGCCTCGGTTCACATGCTGAGGTATTTTCAATTTCTGTTTTTAAAAAAAATCAACTCATATTGCGAGAGGTGAGTTGAGCTTCAGATTACACACTGTGGTATTTTTTTCAATTCATATTGCGAGAGGTGAGTTGAGCCTCAGGACACGATGAGGTAATTTCAATTTCTGTTTGTCAAGAATCAACTCATATTGCGAGAGGTGGGTTGAACCTTTTAATTTCTACTTTTTCAAAATCAGCTCATATTGCAAGAGGTGAGTTGAGCCTCGGGGCACGCTGAGGTATTTTCAATTTTGTGTTTTAATTTCAACTCATATTGCGAGAGGTGAGTTGAGCCTTAGGACACGCTGAGGTATTTTCAATTTTCGTTTTGTAATTTATGTTTCAAAAAAAATCAACTCATATTGCGAGAAGTGAGTTGAGCCTCAAGACGCTGAGGTAATTTCAATTTTTGTTTGTCAAAAATCAACTCATATTGCGAGAGGTGAGTTGAGCCTCAGGACACGCTGAGGTGGTTTTAATTTATGTTCATCAAAAATTAGCTCATATTGCAAGAGGTGAGTTGACCCTTGGCTCACAAGCTGAGGTATTTTCAATTTCTGGTTTTCAATTTCTGTTTTTCAAAAATCGACTCATATTGCGAGAGGTGAGTTGAGCCTCGGGACACGCTGAGGTAATTTCAATTTCTGTTTGTCAAAAATTAACTCATATTGCGAGAGGTGAGTTGAGCCTCGGCTCACATGCTGAGGTCTTTTCAATTTCTGTTTTTCAATTTCTGTTCGTAAAAAAAAATCAACTCATATTGCGAGAGGTGAGTTGAGCCTCAGGAGACGCTGAGGTATTTTTAAATTTCTGTTTTTCAAAAATCAACTCATATTGCGATAGGTGAGTTGAGCCTCGGGGCACGCTGAGGTATTGTCAATTTTTGTGTTTCAATTTATGTTTTTCAAAATCAACTCATATTGCGAGAGGTGAGTTGAGCCTCGGGACATGCTGAGGTAATTGCAATTTTTATTGTCAAAAAATCAATTCATATTGCAAGAAGTGAGTTGAGCCTCGGCTCACGTGCTGAGGTATTTTCAATTTTTGTTTCTGTTTGTCAAAATCAACTCATATTGCGAGAGGTGCGTTGAGCCTCAGGACATGCTGAGGTAATTTCAATTTCTGTTTTTCAAAATCAACTCATATTGCAAGAGGTGAGTTGAGCCTCGGGGCACGCTGAGGAATTGTCGATTTTTGTGTTTTAATTTCAAAAAAATAAATCAACTCATATTGTGAGAGGTGAATTGAGCCTCAGGACACGCTGAGGTATTTTCAATTTCTGTTTTTTTCCAATTTCTGCTTTTCAAAATATCAACTTATATTGCGAGAGGTGAGTTGAGCCTCGAGTCACATGCCGAGGTATTTTCAAATTCTGTCTTTCAAACTCTGTTTTTAATTTTTACTTTTCAAAAATCAACTCATATTGAGAGAGGTGAGTTGAGCCTTTTAATTTCTGTTTTTTAAAAATCAACTCATATTGCGAGAAGTGAGTTGAGCCTTTGCTCACGTGCTGAGCTATTTTCAATTTCTGCTTTTCAAAAGAATCAACTCATATTGTGAGAGGTGAGTTGAGCCTTTGCTCACGTGCTGAGCTATTTTCAATTTCTACTTTTCAAAAGAATCAACTCATATTGTGAGAGGTGAGTTGAGCCTCGGGTCACACGCTGAGGCGTTTTCAATTTCTGCTTTTCAAAAATCAACTCATATTGCGAGAGGTGAGTTGAGCCTCGGCTCACATGCTGAGGTCTTTTCAATTTCTGTTCTTCAATTTCTGTTCGTAAAAAAAAAATCAACTCATATTGCGAGAGGTGAGTTGAGCCTCAGGACACGCTGAGGTAATTTCAATTTCTGTTTTCAAAATTCAACTTATATTGCGAGAGGTGAGTTGAGCCTCGGTTCACATGCTGAGGTATTTTCAATTTCTGTTTTTTAAAAAAAAATCAACTCATATTGCGAGAGGTGAGTTGAGCTTCAGATTACACACTGTGGTATTTTTTTCAATTCATATTGCGAGAGGTGAGTTGAGCCTCAGGACACGATGAGGTAATTTCAATTTCTGTTTGTCAAGAATCAACTCATATTGCGAGAGGTGGGTTGAACCTTTTAATTTCTACTTTTTCAAAATCAGCTCATATTGCAAGAGGTGAGTTGAGCCTCGGGGCACGCTGAGGTATTTTCAATTTTTGTGTTTTCATTTCAACTCATATTGCGAGAGGTGAGTTGAGCCTCAGGACACGCTGAGGTATTTTCAATTTTCGTTTGTCAAAAATCAACTCATATTGCGAGAGGTGAGTTGAGCCTCAGGACACGCTGAGGTGGTTTTAATTTATGTTCATCAAAAATTAGCTCATGTTGCAAGAGGTGAGTTGAGCCTTGGCTCACACGCTGAGGTATTTTCAATTTCTGGTTTTCAATTTCTGTTTTTCAAAAATCGACTCATATTGCTAGAGGTGAGTTGAGCCTCAGGACACGCTGAGGTAATTTCAATTTCTGTTGTTAAAAAAAAAATCAACTCATATTGCGAGAGGTGAGTTGAGCCTCAGGACACGCTGAGGTATTTTTAAATTTCTGTTTTTCAAAAATCAACTCATATTGCGAGATGTGAGTTGAGCCTTGGGTTCACATGTCGAGGTATTTTTAAAATCTACTTTTGCGAGAGGTGAGTTGAGCCTTGGCTCACGTGCTGAGCTATTTTCAATTTCTGTTTTTAATGTCTAGTTTTACAGAGTCAATTCATATTGCGAGAAATGAGTTGAGCTCAAGATCACATGCCGAGTAAAGAATCAATATTAGAGCTGATTGAAGACACCATATTTTGTCTCCCTGAAGTTGCAGTGGAGTTAATCGAGGATATCAGATCTTGCCTTTCTAAAGTGGCAGAAGAGAAGACCCAAAACCTTATCTCACTGAAGCGATAGAAGAGCATATTGAATTACATTGGAACAGATTGAAGCTACAAGGCATATCTCCGAATTTGCAGTGGATTGAACCAAAGCTACAAGATGCGATGGACTGGAAAGAGACTACCTGGATGAGAAGAGCACCAAAGAAGTCCATACTTAACAAGACCGGACAAAATTGACCTTTCTTTATATCTTTGCTCTATTCTCGTTACACGATAATAAGCAAAGAGGGGCAGCTGTTGTAGGCCAATTTTAGCCCATTTACATCAAAACCCAATTTAGCCTTACCTAACCCACTAAAATTAAACCCAAAACCCAAAATCTTAACTACCCAAAGCCAAATTTACATCAAAACCTCAATGGCCCAAACCCTAAGCCCAAATCAAAATAAAAAAAACCTAGCCACTCCTTTTCCACCACCAACTCCACTAGCCACACCTTTTCCACCACCAACTCCACTAGCCACTCTTTTCCCACCACCAACTCCACTAGCCACACATTCTCCACCACCACTTGTACCTACAAATGAAGACATAAACAATAAAAAATATTTTGTAAATGGCTATATAAGCCTTCTCATATTTTGTATAGGGGGATTTTTTTGGAGAGTTTTGGAGGGGGATTTTTTTTTGGAGAGTTTTTGGGAGAGAAAGTTATTGTAAAGGATTTTTGGAGAGGTTTCTTTTTAAAGTAATTAAGGAGAAGAGTTATTGTGAAGGCTAGTTTTTGGAGAAGCTAGTTTTTTTTGAAGATTAATCAAAGATCAAAGCAAAAGAGGTTTCTTTGTCTATTCTCATTTTAAGTTCTTTGTTTACTTATTGTTTTCCTTTCAATCTTATTTTGTTTCTTTTATACGAAAGTAAAAAAAAAATAAAAGGAGGAAGCTTACCTATTTTTACCGAAAAAGTTTTTTTGAGGTCCGGCTGCCGTGTACGGTGGCGCCGACGGTGGTCCGGCGACCGGACGATGGCCGACCTTGTTGCCGAAAATCATCCACCCTCTCTCTCTCTCTCCTTTTTTGTTATTATTATATTTCTTAATATTATATTATATATATTCTTTTAATATATTAGGTATATTTTAAATTCTATATTACGTATATGTATATTTTATACTATTTTATTTATATATCTTTAATATTATATTATTTATATATATATATATATTTTTCTACATGTTATCTTATGTATATATCTTAACTATATTATGTATATATTTTTAACACTATATTATGTACATATTTTTAATATTATCACGTATTTATTTTTTATATATGTACATATTGATGTAGTATTATTAATAGTATTTTTTTTAAACATCGTTATTATTTCTAATATATATTATGTACATCTTTTTTATTTCTATTTTATTTTTTATTTTTCAATATTAATTATTATTATTCTAATATTTTGATATTTTAATATTTTATATTTTATATATTTTATTATTCACATCATTGTTCGCATTTTTTGACAATAATATTCTTGGATTTTTTTTTACTATCATTTTAAAAACTTTTACATTTTAATTTTAAGAATAAGGCAATGTATCAATTTTAACATTAATTCATCGATTTCATCGCTATGTTGGGTGAAATTAATCGGCTCGTGTTAAAAACGGGACGTCCTTCTAAAAAACAAAAAAAAACTTGCAACTTCTCATTTCCTTCAATCGGATCACACTTAAATGTCAAATTGAATTCGTATTTTTGAAAATCAAGACAACATGTGTTTAATAAGATACCAATTTTGGGCGTCGCGAGGGTGCTAATACCTTCCTCGCGCGTAACCGACTCCCGAACCCTAAATTTTCTCTGGATTTTAACGTAGACCTAAACTCAACCTTTTATTTGTTTTAATAAGAGATCTAATAGGTGTCCGATCACACCTAGGAAAAAGGATCGGTGGCGACTCCCTGTTTATTTCAAAAATCAAACGTCAAATTTCAAACTTTTTTTCAATAAATCGCCACAATTAGCGACCAAGCTAAGCTAAAATTTTTACGTCGCTACAATATGCGTACAAAGCAATATTGAATGCGATAGTAAAAAATAATACGAGCAACAACAATAAAAATGAATGGATAAAAAGGACAAATTAATAACATGCATAATAACAAATATGTGAATAAATTAGATTGAAATATTCTTTTAAAAATAATAATAAAGACATAAATAAATAAAAGAGATGAACAAAATTATAAAAATATAAAGTATATATATGTGTGTATTAAAATTATGAAGTATAAAAAATATATGTGGATATATATGTATGTGAATTGTAAAATATACGAAAAATATGTATGTATGTACGAATTATAAAATATAAAAACTATACATGTAAAACAGGGGTATATTTTAAAATATAAAGAATATGTTTAAATATGTGTATATATATTTATGAAAATAAAAGAGGATACATGTAAGTATGTATATATATAAATTTAAAATATGCATATAAATACATACATGCATATAAATTATAATATATATATATAAAAATGTAAGCGTGTACATGTATGTAAATATTAAGCATGTATATATGTATATATATAGCAAAATTTGAAGTAAAAAATAAAAATAAAAATAACAAATAACAAATAATATAAGCAATTATATAATAATAATAATATAATAAGCTACATATATTTAAAATTTACATAGTAAGTATAAATAAAAATCTGATGATAATAACAATAAAATTAATAATAATAATTTATTATTTTTAATAATAAAATAACCAAAATACAAACAAAGCGCTAAATTGAATTAAAAAAATTCGGGGTCAAATCGCAAATAAATAGAAAGAAAGGGACTGAATCTAGTACGCGAATAACAAGGAGGGACTAAAAGGAAAAATATCCCCGCCTTCCAAAACGCAGCACTTTACGCGGGACTCAAATGAAATCAGAACAAAATTTTGGGGCAAAATTAAAAACTAAAAGGAACTTGATTGCGAAACTATTTAAAATCGGAAGGACTATTTACGAAATAGACCATTAATAAAAACACACGGATCCCCTGGGTTAGATCTAGGGGTGTGAAAAATTCGGGTAAAACTAAAAAAATTCGGTTAACCGACCGAATTTGGTTAATCGGTCGGTTAACCGAATTTTTTCGGTCAGGGGTCGGTTAATTATTTTTTAATTTTTCAGTTAACGGTTAATTCGGTTCGAAACCGGTCGGTTAACGAACTTTTTCGGTTTAACCGAAAAAATTAATAAATAAAATTATAATATATAAATAGGCCCATTATTCACCTAAACTCAATCCAAACCCAAGTATTCAACCCAACCCAATTACCCAACCCAACCCAATCATAAAAATTACAAATAATTTAATAAATAAAAATAAAATCCTAAAACTAAAACCGAAACTAAAGTCTAAAAGTCTAAAAATAATTTAATTATGTAGTGGTTCAATTCGGTTAATTCGGGTAATTCGGTTAATTCGGTTAATTTTTAACCAAAAATAAAAAAATATATAATTTTCGGTTAATTCGGTTAACCGAAAAAATTAACCGAAAAAATTTCGGTTCGGTTAATTTTTTTTGAAAAATATTGAGTTCGGTTAACGGTTAAAAATTTTGAAAGGTCGGTTAATTCGGTTAATGTTATTTCGGGTAGGTTAACCAGTCGGTTAACCGAATGAACACCCCTAGTTGGATCGGGTCGACACGCGAATCAGGACCAAAACGGCGTCGTTTTGGCACCTGAACCCTAGTAGCAAAACGACGCCGTTTTATTGGGTTATTTAAGCCCAATTTTTTTTATTTTTTTATTTTTTTATTTCTTTCCCCCTTACTAAAAAAAACTGCAGAAGTTCTCTCAAGGCCCTCCCCCTCTCCGGCCCAGGGTTCGGCCAGTGGCCATCGGCCCGGCCACCGATCGTCGGCGCCAACACCGCTGCGCACAGCGGCGGAGAGTCAAAAAGTTTTCCTTTTTTACCCCATTTTTAGATCTCGGCCTCCTAAATACGGATCCGGTCTCGAAACACCAAAAAGAAAACAAAAGGGAGTGGATCACCAGCCTTTCAACAACCGATTCTATCGTCGGAGAAGAAGCCTCCGACGACACAGACGCGAAACGATCCCGGTAAGTTCCTCTTTTTCTTTCTTTTTCTTGTTATTTTCGTATAAAATAAAAAATAAAAATAAAAGTAGAATCGGCCCGATTTGAAACCAAAATAGAAGTAAAATCACCTTCAAAGTTTCTTTCTTTTTTATTTCCAATCTTTTCATACAATATCCCCCTTACATTGTTTGATTTTGGGCTTATATAACCGAAAGAAAATACATTTATTTTTACTATCTCTGCTCTTTTGTGCTGCTTGTTTGCAAGTCTTTGGCGAAGGCAGAGGAGTGGCTTGCCGTTTTGGTGCAAGGCTGGCTGGCGGTGGCAGACCTCGGGCGACGAGTACGCTGGAGGCATATGGGCAGCAAGCTGCGGCGCGAAGAAAGGAGAGAACCTTAGGGTTCCCTGATGCTGTTTAAATTTGGGCCCTATTAAGCCATTTAAGGTTTTGGATTTAGGCCGCTTGGGTTTGTTTGTAATTTGGACTTTTTTGCTATTTTAGGTTTTATTATTTGTGCCTGGGCTCGGGCAAAATAGTGGCTGTACAGCTATATAATTCTATTGTCTCAATACGTGCTAATTGTTGGATTAAAAGATGCAACTAGGGAAAGGATAAAACAAGCCAATGACATGATATCAGAAAGAATGATGATATTTGGAGAGTTTTGAGCCTACATTCAAGTCAATTTCTCTGAATTGCTGTTGCAATTTTCCTGTCAACAAATATTAGTTAAGTGCCAATGCCCTTTTGTACCCTGAACCTTAAAAAAATCAAATATCTTATTTAAACAACAAATTCATTATGTTCTTCGTATTTAGACAGCAGATACATTATGTTCTTCAATTGGAATCCTTCTTTATTGGAATCTTTCTTTTGACACAATAATTTGTATTTATATTTATTTAAGTTTATTACGAAAAAGTTTTAATTATGTCAAATTAAAATGTTATTAATTAGTTCAGTTTGCTAATGTAATAATTTTTTTTTATAAATTATCATTTTCAAAAATAATTTTTTAGAAATTATTTTTAAAGAAACAAATACTACCTAACAGAATCAAATTACGGGCTAAAAACTGAGTTTAAAATAACATTAATTTTTAGATAATTCCTTTTTTACATCCATTGTTTTTTAATAAATTTCTTATACAAATACAATCATATTCGTCTAGAAAGATAATACAGACTGAAGTTTACTTGTCCCAAACCGAATGATAATGGTAATTCATGGAAATTCAAGTGGGATGGTTCAGTTGTTTGGCTTCTTGGAAAACTTTTAATGGCTTTTATTGTAAGAACAAATTACCAAGTAATGCACCCAACACTTTTCTTGAAAATAAAGTCGATTTCCAATTATGAAGAAGAATCCAAATAGAGATTCAAAGAAAATTATCATGGTTATCATGGTTTTTATTGTAAGAATAAGTTACCAAGTAATGCGGTTAATTTATATATCAATGATATTGATTGGAATCTTGAAATCGATCTAAAACTATTCTCGAAAATAAAGTCGATTTCCAATTATGAAGAAAAGGAAGAGAAAGAAGTTAAAAAATTGATTCGTTTTCAATTCCATTAGAGCAAATTAAAGCCACTAGATGGGAGTATGATGAGCCACAAAATGGAACAACAAATACAGAAAATATGAGAAGAACTTTGTAATTAGTTTAGTAATAGTAGTTGAAGTAAACTAATTACAACTACGAATCTCATGTTCAACATATTTTATTTGCATCTATAACCAATGCACTCTTATCGTATCTTTGTGTTTAAATTTTACTACAACTTCAATATAATCTATGTACTAAATTTTAATGCAGATCGTTTACGTGCTTGAATATATCTAGTTAAATTTAAGGTTTAATGGGATTTTATACCAAATTTTCATCAACACAAAAATAGTTTGAACATATGGTGGTGACTAGTTTAAACATTAATGATCATTACTAAATGATTGAATAATATTAAGCATGGTAAATGAATATATATTATTTTTTACGATTTCTAATTTGAACACTAATGATAAATTGACAGTTCCCATGCTCCTGCTTAAAGATCGTTTTTTAGGACATTCCAGTTTGGCTGTGCCCGCATGTGTATAGAGCATAGGCTCATGCTTTCCACTCAAGTATGTTTATTACCTCATAACTTTTCCCTTCTCATTTTCTTTTAGATCGCTTTTGTCGATTGATGAGATAAATGCACAGTCAACTGAAAATGAAGAATAACTTACGATGTGGTATTGTGGTTTGCATGTAAGACCTAGAAGAAGTAGCTTTCCCTTTTGAAGAATATGCATGTTTAAGGGATTTCTTTGTTCGCACATTGAAAAAAGGTTGCAGGCCTATCAACCCTATTCCCTATAGTTTGGTAATTGGTAACGAGCATCTTGGACATGGTAATATTTTCATTTGTCACTCTGAAGTATTGCTAAGAGTGTGTTTTGTGAAGTTGAAGAGTGCAGGGGCTATGATTGACCAAGTCAAAGGGTTCTTCTATTCTGTTTTATATTTTGCAGGCCGCTTGTATTCTGTGAATGAACATGCTACAAGAAGAATCAGGGACCTTTATGTGGAGAATGAAAGGGTAAATCTAATGTATGAACAAGCCGTCTACGTAGTTTGTAGATGTTCTTATATGATTCTATGGTGTTGCATCGTAGTTTATAGATTTTCTATGGTGTCGATGCGTGCAATTGGTTGGATTAAAAGATGCAACTTGATGCTTGTTTTATTTTTTTAGTCAATTTCACTGAATTACTGTTGTAAGTTTCAAAGTGAATGTTGCTACTAAGTTATAATTCTTTATTCTGTAATCATTATTTTGAAAGTCATAATTCGTAATCATTACTTTTAAAATTTTAAATTTAACTAATAAAGTTATTTAACTAATAAAACCCATTCAATAAAAAATATTATCAATGCAGATATAATTATTTTTTTAATAATTTTATTATACAAATACTTACTGAAATTCCTTTTCCAACAAGAAAAAGGATTAACTGAAATTTGAATTTCTTTCCAACAAGGAAAAGGATTGAGTCACCGGTACATACAATTCTATATTCTATTAACTACTACTAAACTAATTACAAAGTTCTTTGCCATTCAACTATGGTAGGCAAACAAGGTGTAGGATCATCGTACTCCCATCCAGTGATAACTTCTTCTTTCTTCTCTTCTTCATCATTATCAGAAATTGACTTTATTTTTGAGAAAAATTTTGGGTCGATTTCAAGATCTCAATCAATATCATCGATATATAAATCAGTTGAATTACTTGGTAATTTATTTTTATAAGAAAAGCCATGATAATTTTCCGAGAATCTCTGTTTAGTTTCTTGGAAAACTTTTAAAGCAGCTGAATCATCCTACTCGAATGCTTTATCAGTCTTAAACAAATTATTCTTCGCATAAACAAATCTCTATTTAGTTTCTTGAGAAACTTTTAAAGCAGCCGAATCATCCCACTCAAATACTTTATTAGTCTTAAACAAATTATTCTTCACATCAACAAATCTTTTCCATTTATCAGTCTTAAACAAATTCTTAAACAAATTATTCTTCAACATTAACAAATCTTTTCCATGACATTGCAGGCAATGATTTGCATAATTTTTTCTCCCATGCAGCCAATGATTTCCATGAATTATTGGTCTTTTGATTTGAGATGAATAAACTTCTGTCTGTAGTAATTTTCTTGACGATTATAATAGGACATGGAGTCTAAGTGATCAAGTACATACAATTATATATTCTAAGTGATCAGGTACATAAAGAAAAATCCTGATCGAGGGTTGTTTTTTCCAACAGGTGGTTTACAGCTGATGGTTGTGATTTTGATTGGGCATCAAGTCTTATGACGAGACAATCAGTATCGAGATTTTGTGTTAAGCTTAGGGATTCCTTGCTTTAATGGAAGTCAAAGAAGCAAAGCACTGTCACGTTCTTCACAAGAAGCCGAGTAGCGAAGTATGGCTTGAATAGTGGCTGAACTCGTGTGGTTAAGCAGCCTGCTTAAAGAACTTGGTGTTGAGCACAAGGAACCAACTATGCTGTATTGTGACAGTAACTAGCAACACAAATAGCTGCAAATCAAGTCTTCTACGAGACAAAACATATAGAAATCGACAACCACTTTATACGAGAAAAAAAATACGTGGTTTAATTCAAACCAGGCATGTCACAACGAAGGAACGACTAGCAGATATATTAACTAAAGGTCTGAGAGTTCAACAACATATCTATTATCCAAGTTGAGGGTGCGAGATATATATCACCCTCCAACTTGAGGGGGAGTGTAGGAATGTATGTTGGTTGTTAAATATAGTGATTAGTTGTTGAATAAGGTTAGGAGATTAGAAAAGTTAGTTAGCAGTCTGTTAGTAGTAGCTCACTGTATATAAACGAGCTTGTAACCTTATTCTGTGAATGAATTCAACAATTTTCGTTTATTTGCTTCTGTTTAGTTGCTCAACAAACCATCGCGGGTCGACTCTCCAGTCTGTAGTCAGCAGTTGAAAAAGGGAATCAAAATGCGTTAAAAGTATGTACTTCCCTTGCTTTGGCTAGACATAAGAACTCAAAATCTTCGAAAGAAATTCGGTAAGGCCAAACATACTTACTTGCATGATAACACCGAAAATACTGACCACAAACTTACAAAAAGGAAAACAAAGGGTATAGTTTAGATAAAAGAGTTTACCTTTGCATTTACCAAGGTCTGAAACCCAAAACTCAGGTTAAATATGGGCTGTTTGTCAATTACACTTTATATCTCTTCGGATTGTTAGGATCACCAGCACAGTGTCAAAATCCACAACATATGAGATGAAATCCTGCTTTCACATGTTCAATATTTCCCAGTATGACCCGGGGCCGGCACAGTATAAGATGTTTTATACCATTCACATTATCATCTCTAAGCTAAAAACCACTGAAGAACTCTGAAGCTCATTTCTTCTCCAAGTTCCAATTTTTATAACCATAGTAAAACCTTCAGTGGTAAAACAAATCTGAAACTGTGAACTGTAAACTCTTTAATTTGTCAACCACAATTGCTACATGTACTGTGGGTTAGTGTGCGGACTAAGCATTTCCTTTCTTATCCTAATCCTTTTCTTTTATAAAATGACAGGGGCAAATGAATCAGTAATTCAAATGCTGGACACTTTGAAATGAGTTAGAACCAATTTCCATAACAGCAGATTTCAGAAACTCGTCATCACCAACAACCAGTCGTAGTTTCTTAGTAAAATCACCCTTGGTCCCTGCTCCAGCCTGTGGTAAACAATTGAAGAAACAAAATTAAAAAGTGTTCATACTTTATAGACAAATTCCGCTACAAGCAACAAGCAAAATCTTCATCTGATTAGCATGCAGCCTACTTACCCTATATGAACAGTATGAAGTTACTATTTCCTCGAATTTGGCAGGAGGAAGAGAGTCCCTCAACTTCCTTAACAATTTTTGAATGGAAAAAGTTGGCCTCACTGGACCTACAAGAAAACAACCTCTTAACTTCTAAACCATATAAAGGAGAGGAGAAAAAAGAACCAAAGACACCAAGGAGAGTATAAAAGTTTACCATGCGTGTTACCCAAAGTTTTGAAACTCACTACACTTTCGGGAAGAATATACATGTTCGCATTATGTGACCATACTACATACCACCTTGGGTTGCTAGGATCATCAGAACCAGTATCAAAATTCACACTTGATGAGAGATATTGTTGAGATCCAGCTTCCACTTTCTCAATATTTCCCAATATAACTTGGCACAGAATAAGATGTCTCACACCATTTTCATCTGCATCAGCTAGAATTGCACTGTAACGGTAAAACCAACATTAGAACAGATCAAAATAATCAGTACAAAAGTTAAAATTACCCAAAAGTAAGCATGACAAAACCGTGTAGCTTTTAGGCCAAACCAAGCAATACCTCGTAGTTTGACTACAAGTCTCCAATAATGTAGTAAGGAGTAGTTAAAATTATCAATGTGAACTGATCATGATTAAGTTGTTTTTTCCTCCTTAAGATCAACTGGTATAAGGAAAGGAGACTCTACGAACCTCTCTATTTAAGTATTCAACAACAATCATGAGATTATAAGGAAATCATGTACACTAGCTAAAAAAAGAAAAGCATATTTTCAAGCCAAACGGAACCACTATTTAGAGTTCATCGTCATAATTATATATCTCAAACTTGTACACATCTTTTTTGAAACAGCAGTGCAGAGGTTCTAGCAACTAGACTGTATCTCGAAGGCAAGCCAAAAATTGGCATTGTACCAACTTGGCTTGAATTACTACTGAAGCTAAGTTGATTTCAATCTAGAACTAAATGGTGACCGAGCCAATACTGGGCCACTAAAGTAAAACTATGCAGTTAACTGGAAAAAGAAAAACGCAATGAATTACCTCAAGTGTGGCAACTCTAAGGGAGACAGATAAACGCCATTCCCGTAAACATCAATAGGCGTAACCTTATTGGGCAACCCAAAACCATAAGCCAGAACACTCCCCACAACCTCGGCGGAAGCCCCATACCATGCATAAGTCACATTTGAAGTGCCTCTTTCAGCCTTAGTAATCTCAATCTGTTTCTGGAAAATTACAAGCCTTGCCTTATCCAAATGCGTTTCCCAATTGCACCGATAAATCGAAGTAACCCTAGCTCCATTATCTACCCTCCTTATTCCGTCAAAGAAAAGGTTATAAACGACCATATACTCTCTCTCTGTTTCTTTCAACCTTTTCGCATTAGGCCATTCAGCAGTTCTAATCACATTTACTCCCACGGCTTTGTCAGAGGAACTTTCTGACCCATCAACTTGCTTTCTTTCCGAAGAAGTTCGATCAATTTTACTCACAATATCAATCTCAGGAGTGCGATTATTCTTCTTTTTGCAGTCGCAGCTGATATCATCATCCCTTTCGTTTTCATATTCAGATTTGCACAAGTCTTCATTGCAGAAAAACACGTTGGGGAAAAAACACTTGCCATCTTCATCGATCCAAGCAACTGACCGCCAATTTCCTGTCGAGTAATTGATCTGCTGCATCCTCTTAAAATCAATTATATACTTTGCACCGTCGATCACTGCTTCAATAATCGGTTTCCGCTCCAAGAAACCTGTACGCACTGTTTGTAAATCATCGTCCGAGAAATTCAACCAAGAACCACAGCGATAGTACATGAACCGCGACGGAACCGCGCTCCGTTCGAAATTCGCATTGTTCTGCGAGATAATTCGTCTCGAACAACAAGACCAAATGCGGCAGTAGCAGCCACCGCTGCCGCGTTTCCTTGGACTGGTAGGTGAGGAGAACGATGGCGTCGGAGGAGGAACCCCAACGGCTTCCACCATATCGTTCATTTTCGCCGCCGTTGATTTCTTTTCCCTTGAAAGTTGAAAAGTTTCAAAAATTAAAAATCGTTTACAATTCTCAAAGGATTTCAAAGGAAAGAAAATTTTCCACAAACGGAAAAACACCACTCCTACTGGTCTGGTAGGATTGGAAGAGAAATCATTTAAGCGCGCGGAGAGTGCCTTGGAAATTACAAAATTAGGTCCATGTGTCAAGAGACGTCTAAGGCCGAATGGCGGGGAATGTATAAGGGCGTTTTGGGTTAAATCAAGGCAGTTATGGATTTCGCAATATACCTTGGATATCGATGGATAGTTAAGAATTAACTAAGCTGGCTAATTGCTACTCCTTTTATGGTTTATTAATATTTAGTGTTTTCCATTATTATCAATAATTATAATTGAAAGTTATAATATCTTTAATTATTAATTAAGGTATATAATATTTAAATAAATTAATATAATAATACATAAAATATAAATTAATCTAATTTTTATGTGCATTTTTAAATAGCTAATATAAACAAGGGGTTTTTACTAGAGTTGCTCATAGGCCGAGTTTGGGTCGGGCTCAAATAAAAATTTAGGCCCATTTACTAGGCCCGGACTCAGCCAAAAAAATGTGCCTAAAATTTTGCCTAAGTCTAACCCGGATAAAATTGATAAAACCCGGGCCCAACTTGGCCCGTTCGTATTAATTTTTTATATAATTTTTAAATATATATAATACATCAAAAATACTAAAAACATCAAAATAATTATTTCCCAATAAATTGAAAATAAATTTTAAAAAATATGTAGACTTAAATAATACTAAAATAAATGCAACTTAACAAGCAAATGCCTCTAAAATAATAACAAAATTAACAAATGCCTTTAAAATAATAACAAAATTAACAATAAAATAAGTTTTATACGATATCCAAACAATAACAACAAAATAGTAGCAACATAATAGTAAAATGGTAGCAAAATAGGGAGAAAACAACAAGAAAATAACATTAAAAAAAAGAGCAGATTTTTTGTCCTTTAGTGAATTCGGGCCGGGCCGGGCCCGGGCCAAAAATGTCTTACCCGAGGCCTGACCTATTTTTTAAACGAGCCTTATTTTTTGTCCAAGCCCATTTTTCGGGTCTATTTTTTTCCCAAACCCTCCCACATTTCGAGCGGGCCTTCGGGCGGGACCGAGTGACCCGACCCATGATCAGGTCTAGTTTTTACTTGAATAATATAAAAAATAAATAAATACGAAAATAGGATAACAAGAATAATATTTACGGGAATAGGCAAAATAAACAGTGGAATACCAATGCCGCCTGGCCAATCGACAGCACCACTTTATTTAAAAAAAAAATTTTTTGGGGTGCAGCTTGATCAATCAGCAATGCCCATATTTAATACTGAAAAATATGAGTTCTTTTAAAACAGTATACGAAAAAAAATTCTTATTGGTGCCGCCAATGTTGGCACCCAAAAAGTTTTCAATTTTAAATTGTTTTTAAGGTGAAATGAAAAAAAAACTGGCGTTTTGAATTTTTCGGGTATTAAAACATGGACCTGTGACTGATAGGTCACATCCGCATCATCCGTCAAGTTGGTGTCATCGATTTGTCAAGTGGCACCAACTTGATGGATGATGTGGATGTGCCTTGTTGATCACGAGCCCGTGTTTTAATACCAGAAAAAAATTTAAAACATCGTGTTTTCTTTCTTTTTTATTCGTATATTGTTTAAAAAAATTGTATTTTCTGGTATTAAATACAGGTGCCACCAATTGATCAGGTTGCACTCGAAAAAATATTTTAAAAAAATAAAGTGGTGTCGTCGATTGGTCAAGCTGCACCTGTATTTCACTGTTGGTTTTGCATATTCCCACAAATATTATTTCTGTTATTTTATCTTCATATTTATTTATTTTTTATATTATTCAAGTAAAAAAACCCTACATAAGACATTTTGGTAATTTTTACTTCTAAACGCAAAAGCCAAAAACACTTACCTTAACTTTTGTATTTGGGTGAAAAACATTTTTTCACCATAGTTTTGACTCCAAAAGTCGAGTGTTCTTCATTGCTTCTGGAACCTCAAACGCAATAAAAAACAGGTCGTAAGTCGCTTTTCACTTTGATTACTTATGCCATGATTGATTTTGTTTTTTTTTTGTACGATTAATATTTTAATGATCTAACTCTTGAATTTAATATTTCATTCATATAGATCATACATGTCAAAGTTGATATAAACTAAAAAATTCTAACTATTTATTTTATATAAAAAATATTCAACCGTTGAATATATATTAATATATAGAGTATCTTAAATCAATATGACAGAGATATTGAATCACTCAAAAATTCACACAAGTATAATTATATTGATAAATTCAATTTTGGATCATTAAAATATTAATCGTACAAAAAAATACAGAAAGATGTAAAACTATACCGGAATAAGTAGACCTTCCCCCAAAAAATATATACCACATATAAAATAACATAAATATATAAATTTCTGTTATATAAATTATTATATAAAAAATGCATTAATCTCACATTACTTGTCCTTACTATCAATCTATGGCCTTGATTGTTTGTTTTGGGTAAGAAGTTTGAGTTCAATTGAAATTTGAGGTTTGTGATACATGCCTAATTTCAATTCTATGAAGTGTCATGTAATTTGTAATTGTACAAGCTGGTAAGGGAAACATGAGAAACTATGTAAGTGGTTACTACCAATAGAAACGAAAATTACCTTCTCTGAGTTTTCTTCTTCTATGCTACATGACTCTTTTTCCTTTCCTTTCTCTCTTCTTCATTCTTCCTTTTATCAGTAAGTTTTAGCTCGGATATTTGGCCCGCATATTAGTATCAGAACCATCGTTCTTGGCTGTGGCTAGTTGTGGGATGAGGCCAACGGAGGAGGACAAGAATTATCTATGATAACATGTTATGGGAATTAAAAGGAAAAAAGAGATACAAGCTAAACCTAAAGAACTAGACAAGCTGAGCATAAGAATCAACCATTGTTCGATGAATTGTCAAAACTAACTGATAATGAAATTGCTAATCAAACGACTTAAATTACTGAAGGAGCTAATTTTCAACATTGCCAAATGTTGAAGCTGGCCTGCATGCAGACAAGAAGCAACAGAAGCTGCCCGAGCCAAGCAGTTGCAGCTGAAGTTCATGCTGCTGTTCATTTTGCTACTTTCAAATGATATTTTGTAACTTAGTTAGATTAGAACTAAGTTGTTGATGTAGTACTTGATGTAATTGGTTGATGTTTGAGCTGATAAATCAGCTTTACTAAGTGTGCAAGTTTTGTTTCAACAAGTTTCAATGTACTTAGTGGTAGTAGGTAATGTTTAGGTAACCATTTTGTTTTTCTTGACCAGCGTATGTCTGGTATATGTAATGGTATTATGCCATCTTACAAGTTAATGAAAAATTCACAAAAGATTCATCATCAAACTCTCTCATCTTACTTTTCTTTTGTCTTTCAAGTTTGATTTTGTATTGTTTGCTCAGCAAGTATCGGGCCTTCAAGCTCAAGAAACTGCTTACATCCTTCATTTTTACATTCTTAGTTCCAACACCAAACAACTACTATGGTCTCCTTCAAGTCTTTAGATGCTGTGGATAAATCTGTAATAAAAGTGGTTCAAAGTCTGATAATGGAGAATCTTGATGAATACAAGACTATGGGACCATAGGAGCAACTGTCGAGTGAGCATAGAAGTAATTATCTGGTAAGCATAAAGGATCATTTTAGTGATAGTAAGTGCATTGACCAGATATATGATTTACATATCCATCATACTAGTTATTCAGCTATGAATCTTCTACTGGTATATATGCTGCCTTGTGTTAATGGGTCCATATCTGGGATTGTTGGGGTTGTAAATAAAGTAATCATAACCAAATCCTTGTCAAATATTATTGATGTTATACGGACAGGGGCAAATAAGAATTCCATTGTGGGGGACAATTTTGAATCAAAAATTTTTTGAAAGGTTAAAGTATATTTTTATTATTGTATTAATTTATAATTTTATTTAATTTTTAGGATTTGAAAGTAAATTTATCATTTTTTTGAAGCTCAAAGTGTTTATATGGTAAAGGCCAAAGGAAAGACGTACGTTTGTCCCTACCGTTGAATCTAGCAATTGAGTGACCACAATTTGTCACTTCATTGAGAATTGATTTAATCCTCTCTAATGCTTTGGTTATCAAGAAAGAGCAAGGCAGCACCAATAGCAGAAACTTTTATCCTACAATAATTTTGTTTCAGAAGATAACACAAACTACCTAGTTAATTTCCACTAAATTCTTTCTTAATGAACAACCTTTTCCATTATATTCCATATATAGAATTTTTGAAGCACGGTTGAAGACTAAACTCCGACGACACTCTTTGACCTTTTGCAGGCAGTCCGGCCGGAAGAACAGTGATCTTCAACAATGATTAATCTTGAAGCTGAAAGGGCTTGTATGCCTGGAGACTTTGAATCAGTCCTTGAATAGAAGCGGCAGCAGCAATGAGTGAAACAATCAAGCAGGCCCAGGTCAGTATTTTGAGCCACATCCATTTGAACGAGTACTTAGCCATTTTCGTCTGTGCAATGTGTATTTCTATTGGGAAATAGACTACTAATGGCCAAAACGAGCCAGCTCCAATAAGACCCAAGAAGTTATTGAAGAAAGGAAAAAGCATGGCTACCAATGCCGTTACAATAACGTACGTGGTCCTCCAAACCAACCTGAACAAGTTGATGTAATACACACCATAGAATGGAACTCTTACAGCCTGTTCACTTGTAATGAACCTGTTACCCGGCCATCGCCTCGAGCACCAGCCCTCCACGAACCCGAACAACGGTTGGGCAAAAACCTGGATGTATATGTCAATCACGTTACTTAGACCCGTCAACCCCTTGGGCCTTAGGCTTTAGGAGCCTAAATGGTATGCAAGACACGGATCTCGAAAAGGTTAGAGAAATTACCTGATATGCACCAAGAAGATGAATGGCAATACAAATGTTGGCAAAGTCAATTAACCAAAAGGGTTCGTAAAAGCCGAAGCCAGTAAGGAAATTCCCGGGTGCATCGTTTCCGAAGGCTGCATAACCAACAAGGCCGCAAAGTACATAAAATATAGTTGTTGTTGATACTCCAATAGCGGTTGCTCTCTTCATTGATTTGTTCTCCGGTACTACTGGGCTCCATTTGATTGTGTCCTGAAAATAAATAATAATCACTCAAATGAGATAACATAGAAATAAATCGGTGTTAACATGCACATTTGACCAAATCGACGCCAACTAAATAAATCAAAATTAAATTTCATCTCTTGAATTGAGCTACTTCATTGTATTTTCAACTTCTTGTCTACAAATGGCCAATAAGAATCAGTCACTAAAATCCTTAAAGGTCCATAGGGATCTTTGTCGCTCGCTATCCTACGGTAACCATATATCAATTAAAGGGCCAATACGAATGCAGTGTCTCAACTCTCAATTTCTAGCATATATCAAAATACTTAAAAAAAATTAAAGGGTTTATGTAAGAATCTGGAAAATGAGAGAACCACACATGCCTGTTATTAATAGCAAGAAATAGGAAAAGAAGTGCTCCAATAGTGCAGCCTATGTATCAGCACAAATAAGTAATATGTTTTTGTGTCTTTGGAAAGTGCTTTTCGTGGATTGTTGGAGGTTAAATGTCTGAATTTTAGAAATGAAAATCGTAAAAAATGGAAAATATATAATCTCGCCTGAATCTCGATGAGGACGTTGGAGAAAGAATAGGCAAAGGCAATGTCCCCTATAGCTTGGAGTGTCCTCCAAACCTTTTCAGACCCCGACACGTCCACCCCTACTACCACTCCTGTTAAGGTTGTCCTTACATCTTCTTCCCCACCTTATTCACACCGAATTCAGACAACAAATTACTTGCATATGAAATTCAATACAACAGAAAACCAAATATATTGATCAATTTTGTTTGTAATTCAGCATTACCTGCAACTTTGGCAATGGAGAGTCCAAGGCCAATAAAAGAATAAGCGAAAGACATGACGGATGCTATGATTGACAGCCATGAAAGCTTGGCGAAGTTGGGGATTTGGCTCAGAACTATCTGAATGCAGCCGAAGATGACCATGAATGGGTAGTTTGATGTCTCGCATTTCGCATGATGCCCATGCTTGTGGAAGCAATTCGACCTTTTCACCGCCCTGGTTACAAGGGAAATAAATAAAAATAAAAATAAAGACATCAAAAAGGGTTAGTTTAAGAAGAGAAATTTCAAAGTTTAGAAAATGATTATACATACACCATGCTAATAGATGAAGTGATAGTGTAACCAATGGTTATTCCAGTAAGATTCATGTACTGAGCCAATCCACAAAGCTGGACTTTTCTTCCTCCCAAGTAAGCTCTAACAGCATCCATGTAAGTGTAGTTTCTTTGTCCATTGACAGGGTCAGGAGCCCTATAGGCATCAGCAAGGAGAGTAGAGGTGAAGTAAGTGATGAAGGAGAAAACCACTAGAGCAGCCGGACCACCCACCCAACCCAACTGAGCAACCGCCCATGCAAGCGATAGCACTCCTGACCCGATCACAGCAGTGATAATATGAGCACTTGCAGTTACCCAAGTCCCTTCAAATCAAAATAATACAATATTATATTATTTACACAAAACATGAAAAGCCGGGATATTATATATATATATATGTATATATAACATATTTCAGGTAAACTAACCGGTTCTTTTGACACGACCATCATCGTCCAAGTTCTTGTTGACATCACCATTCTCATAATCTCCTGGGATTTTCTCGACGAACATGATGAAGCCAAGGTCAAATAAAGAGGAAAAGAAAATATATATAACTAGGTTTTAAGGCTGTATGTATGAGAAATTGTGAGAGGCTTACAGAGAAATATGGAACATATATAGAGGCTTAAGCCTGGAACTGATGAGGGTGGAATTGTTGACAGGGTTAGGGCAATGGCCGCACCATCGACGGTCGTCATTGTGGTTTCTAGGTCTTCTCATACAAGAGGTCCTCGGTTCCGCCCGTATGTTTGTTTTAGGAACTATGCATGGCGTTTGGTAAACCAGATTTGTTATAAATAGAAAATCGAGTACAACAGCAATTGTTGGTAAAACAGCTCCAATCGACCATATCAACTGAGCAAGAGATAGTATCCCGTTTGCAGACAAGTGAAAGAATAATTTAGTGCTTTAAAAAAAACAATAATTTAGGTTTTCAAAAACAAAACAAAACAATATAGAAACAAGGGGAAAAAAACTCAAACTAGATACCACTCAACCTAAAAAACAACAATTTAACAAAAAGAAACATCTTCTGCTTCAAATTAACCCCGGCTGAGCAAATTTAAGGCTTTGTTACTTGTTGCTTTTATAAAAGTGTTTTTTTAAGCAAATGTAAAAGCATTTTTTCCTAACTTTTTCATTTAGAAAAAGTAAAATGATATATAATATTCATATCTATATATATAACTTTGATTTTGATTTAATTGTATACATTTAAAGTAATAGATATACACATTTATTTTCATATTGGATTAATATAGTTGTTTGTGTATGCAATATATTAATGTGAAATGATGCTAATTCAACAATTTTGTTAATGGTTTGTGAAATTTTAATCAAATTAAAATTTCACTTATTAAAATTTATGTATGACATTACGCATTGCATGAAATTTCATGTATAATTTTCAAGTTCATGAAATCATTCCGCATATCCTACGTGTTCTATCAAGGCTACAATTGGGCTAAAAAATAAAATGGTAAGTGGTCTTAATAGTGAAATTGGTAAGTGAGTTATAGAATGTTAATTTGAGAGTTCCTTATGGATATTCTCTATTTAAATTCATCATATGTTATTATTAATACATAAATTTATATGTTAACATTAGTGAATTTTAATGGTAAGTTTAATTCTTGGTCATGTGTACAAGATTTCTAGAGAAAATACTTAATGAATCTTGATCATTTTGTTAACCTTATGAATTTAGTTAAAAATTTTGATTGAGTTATATGTTGAACTATATGATGTTTTGATGGAGATTTATATTTTATCATGTTTAGAAGTGTTATGGAATGATGTAGGATTGTTTAGACTTTGTTTTAGATGTTTTAGACATGTTTCAAGTAACTTATCCTCAGTGTTGCGACATCAAAAATCTATGTCACGACATTGGACATGTAATTAGAGTAATTTTCCCTCATTGTCGTAACATTAGAAGCCAGTGTCACGACATTGGAGCATTCTGCCCTCAATGTCGCGACACCCATTTCCAGTGTCGCGACATTAACCTTGTTTACCCTATTTTGACCTAAATAAGTCCCGAATGGCCCTCGTTTGTAACAAAACTTTAAAGTCTAGAAATGACTTAAATAACTTCAAAGAGTCTATTTATGTTTTTAAAAAAAAAGTTTTAAATTTGATGTTTGAGTTAAGTAGCCTTAGTGTCCAAATGTATCATCCCTTACTCATGATGTATTGGTTCATTCCGGGTGAGGGGTGTTATATAAATACTATCAAACATCATCAAATCATAACCATCAATGTATCATCGTTTAACTAACTATTTCTCATAATCAAACTTGCATAAACTATCATAATTATCTACTAATTAAAGGTTAAAGTTCATCTTATAAAACCTTATAGGCCAAATACCAAATATACCAAAATGATCACTTAAACAATAAGCCCAAAACAATCTGGGTATATGTCATTCCAACTCAAGCACATATATACAAACAAAAGAGGTAGAAAAATGATTCTCGAGTTGAGTTGTTAAGAATAGATGCTTTGACACTTTCAACTTATGAAAATCCTCATTCAAGACCTTCACACAAAAATAAACAAAACCGTACGCTAGATATTGAATACTCAATTGTGCTAATATAATTCAAATACATTTCATTAACAATGAACTAAATTAAATGCATGTATGTATGTATGTATGTATGTATGTATGTATGTATGTATGTATGTATGTATGTATGTATGTATGTATATAACAAGCATCAATTACATTGATATTTACTACTTTAACTAATCTTATCTTTCTTTTTTTCCAACTTTATTATTAATTTCACATTCAATATCAATTCTCATGCTTATTCATTTTAGCCCCTATTATCCATGATAAACATTAGGACGGATACTCGAATCTATATATCAAGAAAGTCCACAACCCTCTGTGAACTAGTACTATTTTATTCTATCACCCCAGTTGTCCGATAACAATGACTTTTAGTATTTGTTTATTCTATCATCCCGGGTTGCCCGACAACGATGGCTAGTAAATTACTATATCGGTGACCCTATGACATGCCAACTATACCAGACTACATCTAACATTGTTTAATGGGGGCATTAACATTATAACATATATCATTATAATATCAATGTCCAAATATTCATAATCACATCCAAAACAATTTCAAACATTTATCACATATTATTCAAATATCATCAATCGAATCCATTATTCAAAGTTTATAGGGAAAAGATAGTATTACCTCGATGCATAGTCATATTGATTATAATGACGTCCGACTTTTCTTTTCCTTTTGCCTTTTACATTCCAAAGTTGTCTTTGACTATGTTCAATAATACAATTATAGAAACGTCGTTAATCACATAATTCAACACAATTCAATGAAATCAAATATTAATGCATTTAATTCAATTTAGTCCTTCACTACTCTAATATTCAAAACATTTATATTGCACAATTTATCCAATTGAATTTAGATCCTACTTGATAAATATAGTACGGCGACTTCTTGTTAAACTATAGTAAAGAAAGATAAAGGTGCAATACAATACAATAAACACAAAGGAACATTTTCTATGAAAAGCAATACTGTCAGATTAATGCTTACCATACATGAAGATAACAAGGGTTTTTATACATGACAACAAGGTCTACTAACGGAGCCACAACTGCATAACCATTTTAACTGAATCTTTAATAACCTTAACAGCTCTACTGATCTAAAACTCTAACACTTAATTTTATTATTTATTAATAAACCCTAAAGTTTTCACCTTTTACAAATATAAGTCCTTGGTAAAACATAATTTGGTAATAATCTAATCTTGATTTCAATATTTTTGGTGAATTATAAGAGGAGTAAAAAGCCCTGACAACAATACGGCAAGTGTGACTCAAACCCAAACCACACCTGGGACGGTGAACACCCTAAGCATCAGGCCAACACGCGGGGTCTATTAACTAAAATTAATCTAATCTCATTCATGCATGAATTTGATCTTCTAACATCACATTTCTCAAATTTTCCAACAATGAAATATTATATCTAAACTTGCTAATTCTCTAAATTAATTAAGGGGTCATGAATACCTTTCTCACTTAACCAAAAATTTAAGAAAGAAACTCACCTAACTCTTAGCAAGGTACGGCAACGGTGAAAATGAGAAGGAAGGGGTTTTTTCTTTTTTCCTGTTTCTTTTCTTGGACGGTGAAGAAGAGAATGGAAAAGATGCTTCTCGCTTCCACTAACTTTTAACATAAACATAGTTTAATTAATTTAATTTAACTTATTTAACTTAATTAAATCCTTAATATAATTCTATTATTATCACAATATAATTATCTTATTACTAGTTAGTGCTTATAATCGTTTCATTCCATTAATCCTATATAGAATGGGTTAATTTATCCTATAGTCCCTAACTTAATTTCTAACCAAGTCCCTTTTTATTTTTTAAATTAAAAATTCAATACTGATTTTACTTTTACAATTTAATATTGTACTATAATTATCAGTCGATTCATTCTAATTTTACTAAATAATTTAATCTATCACTATCTTAGACAACACATAAATTTTCACTTCCAAAATTAACCATCTCGTTTTAGCAATTCAATTCCATATTGGGTTTTTCAACACCACTAGAAATTGGATCGTTACAGTTGTTTGCTCACTCATCTAATGTACAAATATCAATTTGCCCATTTCTTCAATAGAGAGATTAAAATACAATCCAAGGTATAATGCACGGGGTTTTGTGGTACATTTACCTTCATACGATATTTTTATTGTATTTTAGTTTATTTTATATTTGCATAATTTATCATAATTACTAGAGCACAAATTTAAATTTAATTGCATAAATATAAATATTAGATAAATAATAAATATTTACTATAATTTAAATTAGTTTTATTTATAATTAATTTTTTAGACCCGTAAGGTCATAAAATCTAGTATATATAAACATGAATCACTAAACTCGACGTGAAACACGGGCATTATATTAGTTATCATATAAAAAGAATTTCTTAAACTTAAAATCAAGTATAGACGGGTTTGTAAAGCCATAAGATAATTGGATATGAATAAAGTGTTTTTAATTAGCTATGTCACTCTCCACTTTAAGAAATAGAAAATGTAATTGAAATGCTTCGATTATACTCAATTCAATAGAATTACTAAGACTCTAACTTACACTATTAGATGACTTACGTATCTTCGACCAATAATATCAGTGGAAAGTGCAAAGGGATTTGTGGAAAATGGTGGAGAAGAAAAATCATGGACGGGAAAAAGAACAGGGTTTTGGTTTTGTTTTTCAAAATTATGAGTTTATTACAGCCATTCAAAACCGAGTTTCGAAGTCCTCTCTTCTCCTCCACAATAATCACAATCCAATCCGATCAAAACGGGCAGAAATTTTCTCGGCGATCGAACATGCCCTATAGGATATGGCTTATCCCTATGCTTTCTATACTTGTTCTACTATTACTATTATCACTTTTCCTACTCATGCGTCCAACATCAACCACAAACACTAGCTTTATTGGTAAGCTCAATAAAAAAACTATTACGTTGTTAATTATTTCCTGTGATTCTTCATTGCTTTTGTTTTTTGGGTTATAATTGTAGGAAAGAAAGTCATTAAAGAGATTCGAAGAAACCTAATTGACGTGAAACCGCCTTCAAATCATGCTCATGATGGATCGGGCCATTAATTTGGAATGACATCATACAAATAATCTTGAGAAGACGATCAAGACTCAACTCAAGGTCATATGATTTGTGGACAGATAGTAGACATGATACTTTGCCATATATATTTTTTATTTTTCTTCTCATAGTAATGTTTAAATTCTTATGTATTTATAAAAGTTTTATTTGATATTATTAATAAATTATATTATATAAAATTGGTTATATTTATGTTTTTGTATCATGTTTATTATTATTATTTTTGGTAAGAGAAGAGAGCTAGGTAGGGGTGACCAAAACTCGATTCGACTCGAAAAAATCGAAAAAAAATTTGAATTTCGAGTTAAACGGATCGAGATATTCGAGTTAATCGAGTTATTCGAATCAACTTGAATTTTTTTTCGAATTTCGAGTTCGAATCGAGTTGAGTTTTTGAATTCGAATAACTCGAATAATTCGAATATCAAACTATAATATTTTACATTTTTACCCCAAACTCCCAAACCTTTTTACTTTTCCCTCAAAACTTTTACTCATTCCCACTTTCCCCCCAAAACTTTTACTCCCCTCCCCTCCCAACCCCCCAATCTACCCAAAATCCATTTCCCACCAAAATTTTATTCTCCCATTTATTTTTTCTCAAAATTTTACTCCCAAAAACCCTCAAAACCTTTTATTTTCCCCAAAATTTTTACTCCCTCCCACTTTTCACTTAAAACTTTTATTCCCTTCCCATCTCACCTCTCATCTATCCCAAACCCTCCCCCCTCCAATTTTTTTTAATATTTTCCCTCCAAAATTTTACTCCCCCTATTTACTTTCCCTCAAACTTTTATTCCCAAAACTTTTTTATTTTTCCCCTAAACTTTTACTTCTCACCCTTTACTCTCAAATAAAAAATCAAAATTATCCAAAAAAAATCACTAAACATAAATAGTAATAATTTTATTTATATCTACTATTTATATTATTAAATTAAATTTCACATTTTATATTATTTATATTATTGAATTGTTTAGTCATATTGAATATTTATATTAAAATTGAATTATCAATTATGTCATAAAATATTCGTGTTAAAATTTTATATTGGTATCAATTTCACATTTTATTTTTAAAATAACTTTTATTAAAAAATCATATTTTTACATTTAATATATTTTTTAATTCTAAAATACATAGTGACAAGAATCTGAAGATAATTGAAACAACTAAGCAAGCAAAGAAGCTAACCAATATATAAAAAATTAATAAATAAATTATGAAGTGATGAAAGTTAATAAAAAATTTGATTAACGTGGACAAATTTTATTACGATGGATGACAATGGTTACAAGGACCCAAAATTATTTTTTAAAATTTAACTCGAACAAATATATTCGATTCGATTCGATTCGAATCGAATTCCATCTCACTCGACTCGATTCGAGAAAACTTCAAATAAAGTTAGAATGATAAAATGAGATTCGAAAACTCGATTAACTCGAAAATTTTCGATTCGATTCGATCGAATGCTCATCCCTAGAGCTAGGCCTTAGGAAGAAACCAAAGTTTTTACATAAAACAATTCCTCTCAAAGGTAGTCTCTAGCTTACCGCTAGAAATAATCCTTTCAAACCCATCTAAAATTTTGATACTAAATTTCGCGTCAAATCAAGATAAATGTGATAATTTTTTTATAATAAATTATTTCGAAAATTACGGATGAAATAATAAATTTTACATTGTGGACTTATTTACAACTTTAATTTGATTTTAAGATTAAATTGAAATTTCAACTATTAAAGGGAGACTGATCTTGTAAGTAACTTTTTTTTTTCATTTTCAATAGGTTAGTGGCGTGCGATGTGTTTATTATTATCATTATTATTATTATTATTATTATCATCGAACTCCGCATTAATGCAGTTAGTTTGTTGATGTGATATTAATGGCTAATCCAATAACAATACGTGGTAACCTCTCAATATGACACGCGGTGACATAAATTGAAAACATTTAGAAAAATCAGTAAAAATATATAAATTAATAAAAAAATATAATTCTTTTTCAAATCAAGAATTAATCTAGACAAAGATTGTCAAGATGCATCTAAATATAGACACGCTCATTTGTCCATATTCATTCCAGATGTATTTTTTTACTAAACTTGTATGTTTTTAATATTTTATAAAATGTCATGTTATTATTATTTTGAAATTAAAAACATGTATAATTGTAAAATACATAAATTAATAAAAAAAAGTACAAGAAAAGTTTTTACATAAAAATAACCTAGTTAAATGGTTATCCAAATTCAAATGCATCTAAACAATCATTTGTCCAATTCGTCGTAGATGCGATTTTAGTTGTTTTATATATTTATATATTTTTATAAATTTATAAATTTATAAATTTATAAATTTTAGTTCTTTTACATATTTTATATATTTTAAAATAATAATAACCTTAAAAACTAATATTTTATAAAAAAAATTAAAATATATAAACTTACTAAAAAATACATCTAGAATGAATTTAGACAAATGTGTGTCCAGAATCAAATGTATTTGGACAACCACATGTTCAGATTCATTCTTAATGTGAAAAAGTTATACTTTTTTATTAATTTATATATATTTTAAAAAATTAATTTATTTCTGCCATACGTCATACTAATAGGTTACTGTGTGTCACCATTAGATTGGTCATCAATACTACATCAACACCAACTAACGGCATTAGTGCAGAGGTATCAACTTGCATGACGAAATATAAGTTCAAATATCAACTAGGTACAAAAAGTTCAACTAGGTGCTTTTAGACAATTTTAGAAGCAAACTACCTATTAACCCTAAGTCTAATTAGATTAGTATTTTTTATTAACGTTTTTAAAGATTTTTGTGAGATGTTATATAAATAATTATAGATTATTTTACTAGAATTATTATTAAGATAACTTGCTTTTATTAATAACTAGAAATAGAATTAAATTAGGAGTCCCCAATGCACCAAATTCATTCGTTTTTTTTTTTTTTTTGTCTTCACCATCCATCTTCCCCACCAATTTTATTAGTGTCGGGATTTAATTCACTTCAAAACTCTGCTCCATTGCGTCCAAAATTCTTGTCGTGCTTGCCGATCAAAGGTTGTTTCGCCATTTGTTCAATTCAATTTTGCCACCAATCAAGGCTACCTTGCTTTCCTCGACACTAACCGATCAATCCCATTATCATTCAAATCATTGCGACCAATTACTACTTAAATTTGCTTCTTGCCGATCAACTAACTACTTGCCGATTAATCTGCCTTTTCTGTTCTATTCATTGTTCATTAAACTGTTGCCTTGCCACCTACTTGCCATGCAATGATGCAAATTCATTCCAAAATTAAATTATTTTTGCCACTAGATTATCATAAGTGCTAAAAGTAACATTTTAATCTCATTTTTAATATGTTTTTGAGTGATTATTCTATGTTAATTGTGAATTTTATGCTCCTGGTTCTTTAAATTCATGTTTTTATACTTAGGATAGCATTTGGGAGCAAAAAGAGCTAAAAACGAGTGAAAATCGATTATACTGTGTTTTGAATTTTTTTTATTTGTAAGCATAAACTAATTTTCTAAATACCTAGGGAGATGTACCCTGTGATGGATTCTTTCGTTTGATTTTTATTTTGCGCAATAAATATTTAGTTTCTTATTCTCAATTATGTGTATTTAATTCTTGATTTGATGTTTCTAATAAAATATTTAGTTTCTTATTCTCAATTATGCGTATTTAATTCTTGATTTGATGTTTCTAGATTATTAATAAATGTTTGATGTGCTTAAATCAGAGGAGGAACAGACCCTGTTTAAGAATAGATCTTGCGTAATTGAGTGGAATTGTATGCAATCATAGAAATAGGACGACATAAATCTATCAGATTAGAGTCAAATTTAACAGGGGAATCCATAAATCAAGTTAATGCGATAATAGAGGTTTTAATTAGTCAGTTGCTCTTACTCTCGAAAAAGATATTAGCATAAATTTAGGGATTTCTAAGGATCAAGATACTATATAAAGAAATTGCGTAATTTAGATTGATAATGACAAATGAAATCTTGGTGAATTATTTACTGGGTATTCTTTAGCTTCTTGGTTGTTAATTAGTTATTTTCCTGTTTTGTTCTTTGTCGTGTTCGTTAGTTAATTTATTTATTTAATTAATTTTAGTTTTTAATCAATCACTCGAATTTATCGATTAAATAATAGAAATACAATAATTACTAATACTTTTAGTCTTCATGGGAACGATATCTTTGCTCACCATAACTATACTATTAATTGATAGATGCACTTGTCTTAGTCAAATTTTTAGTTAGTTTCATGGACATGAACCGTCCAAGTTTGCTCCATATAAATTGTTAGAGGTAGTTTTGAGGAGTGCCTTGAGCAATATCACAAGCCATGCATATTGGTGTCTGGCATTGTTCAACCTTATAATTTGTCATATATGGAGTTGGCAATTTTTTATAATAAAATCGTTGATATTTGCTAATACTTTGGATGCGTGTAAGCTCATCCATGATTTTTAAACACTACTATGGGAACATATTTTGAAGATTGGTTTAGATTTGGCTTGTAATCACTTGTTTATGAGGTGTTAAGATAGTAGATTATCTCTCTGAGTAAAGCCTCGCAGAAGTAGAAAAATCGAACTGCGTAAACATATCGAGTGTTCATTAGTTTTCTACCTTGTTTTTCACCAATGCCTAAAACAATTGGCATTACTCTTAAGCACTACTTCTAGCACTGCTCAATTTACTTGCAATTATTGTTTTCGCTTTTTCATAAGTTTTATTTGGTACCCCTTTTCTTGACAATATTTGCTTGAAATAAAGTTGCCATTTGCCTTCAAGCCTTAAATCTCTCCACCGTTTGCCTCTTGAATATGCTGCCAAATAGCCGCCTTTTGCACCATAAATTTTCTACTCAGTTGCTACCACAATGTACTTCTATTTCAAATTCATTTGAATGTTGACTAGCCTTCAATCAGATATTGATCATTCTTAAATGGTTGTTGTTTCACCTCTTCAAAGTAACTGTAATTTTTGTCCAAATAAATTGTTGATCAACTCAATCTTGCTACTATGTCATACTTCAAATTGTTGCTCTAAGAATCAAACCAATTATCGATTATTACTCTCATATATTGTTATTTGTTAAAGAGCGTACCTCGCATTTCGGATGAAACAAAGACATCCTGATGACGCAAAGAAAGATGTCCGACGAGCCAATATGCCACGTTACGATGTGGCAACGTGTTCCCCACTAAATTCGGTTTTTTCTCCTAGTTAAACTTTATTATCTTTTCCCAATCAAACTCTAATAACTCTAGGATATTCTAATCAGATTCGTGACGAATTTTAGCAATCTTAGAGAGATTAATTCAACAACATAATTAAAAGAGAGTTTGTGGGAATTTTGGGAGAACTTTGTACTTTTTTTGGATTTGGGTTTGTTTGTTTCTCCATCTTTTACTCATCTTTTGGTTTTTGTAGTTTTAGTGAAGTTTTTTTTCTCATGGTTTTTTATCTTCTTCGAAGGAGTTTTTCCACGTAAATATTTGTGTCTGATTTTTCTCGTTTTTTGTTTTTATTCGTTGCATAATTCGAGTTTAACCCAACAAACTGGTATCAAAGTTTGGTTTGATTTCCACATTCAACCCATTCTGAGATGGCAATGAGTTATGATATATAGAAGTTCAATGGGATCACAAATTTCAATTTGTAGCAAGTTCGAATGACAACAATTCTGGTTCAAAATGGTTTGAAAAAGGTTATTACAGGATAAAATCCTACTGATGTGAATCAGACAAAATGGGGGGAGCTTGATTAGAAGGCAGTGTCAACAATTCAGTTGTGCCTTACGAATAATATATTGCAAGAGATACTTACGGAGAAAAAGACAGCAACCTTATAAAGGAAATTGGAAGCCCTTTATATGACAAAGTCTCTCGCAAATCGCTTGGTATTGAAACAACAATTATACACATTCCGTATGACAGAAGGTGAGTATATTAGAGCTCATATCAGTGAATTTGTTACTCTCCTTAATAGCCTGAAGAATGTCGAAGCCAACATAGACGATTAAGAATAAGCTATGTCATTATTTTTTTCTTTGCCATAAAAAAATTTCAGGGAAACTCTGATTTATGGCAGAGAGAGACTCTCATTTGAGGATGTGAAGGGAAACTTATTAAGCAAGGATAAACTCAACAATGAGTTAGGTTCAAAGAACAAATCAAATGGGCAAGCCTTAATTTTGGTTGCTAAAGGAAGACAACAGTCTAAAGATTCGGGTCAAAGAAGATCTAAGGTGAGATCGAAATCAAGAAACCACAACAAGTAATGTGGCTATTGCAAAAAGATGGGTCACATCAAAGTAGAAAGTTGATGTAGTTGAGGACAGAGGTGATGATTTGTTGCTAGTGTCAACGACTAAAAGGTCTAAGTTCACATCCAAGTGGATCTTGGATTCGGGGTGTTCCTACCATATGTGTCTCAACAGGGATTGGTTCTCCACATATAATTCGATTAAAGATGAAGTTGTGTTTATGAGAAATAACTCACCCTGCAAAATAACCAGCGTTGATAACATTCAGATTAGGATGCATGATAGGATATTCAAAACATTATAGATGTTAGGCATGTGCCTGATTTAAAAAAGCATCTCCTCTCTTTGGGTATTCTATACTCGAATGGGTGTAAGATCGTCATTGAATCAAATGGCTTAAAAGTATCTCATGGAGCTCTTGTTTTGATGAGAGGACAAAAAGTCGATAGTCTATACATTCTACAAGGTTTAACGGTGTCTGGTTCAGCAATAATTATAGAAGCAAAGGTGAAATCATTTCCACGTCATGACGAGGACTCTCCTGACGTCACGACGACACAAAAAAATTACCTCTTTACGAATTCTAAATCAACTTAGTTGTGGCTCATGCGATTCGGTTATATAAGAAAAAAATGTATGATCGTTTTAAGCAAAAGAGGTCTTCTCATAGGTACCAGAGCTGGAAAATTAGATTTCTGCGAGCATTGCGTTTATGGGAAACAGACTTAAGTCAGCTTCGGTTTGGCAGTGCACAGGACAAAGGAGGCCCTTGACTATATTCATTCTGATTTATAAGGTCCGACTCTAGTTGTCTCCAAAGAAGCTAGCAAATATCTTCTAACTTTTATCGATGACCACTACAGGAAAGTTTGGGCTTATTTCTTGAAGCACAAGAATGAAGTTTTCGAGATCTTCAAGTAGTGGAAGACCTTAATAGAAAAGTAGACCGGGAAGCTCGTAAAGCGGTTAAAAACAAATAATGCTATTGAGTTCTATCTAGCGAAGTTTAATGATTTCTTAAAATGGGAAGGAATCGATAGACATCGCACTGTTGTTGGTACTGTGCAACTTTACTTGAGAAAGCTCGATGCATACTTTCCAACGTAGACTTAAAAAAGAAGTTTTGGGCTAAAGTAGTTAACCTGGCAAGTTATTTGGTGAACTAGTCTCCACTTTGCGCATTAGATTGAAAGGTTCTTGAAGAGATTTGGTTGGGTAATCCTCTTAATTACTTTAACCTTAAAGTATTCAATTGTCCTGCTTATACTTGAGTCAGTTAGGGAAAGCTTGAACCAAGGGCTGTGAAGTGTATCTTTCTAGGTTTTGCTATCGGGATAAAAGGCTATAAAATTATGGTGCCCAGAAACAAGTAAGATCATTGTTAGTAGAGATGTTCCGTTAGATCAAACATCAATAATCCTGTCAAAAAGGGGGTCACCAAGTCAAAACAACACCAAAAAGTCGAGTGTTTCAAGCAAGGTAGAGCTGGAAACAAAACAGACGATGACATCACAACATCACAAAGCTCAACGTTATAACATTAGGATGAACAAGGGCAATGTCTCGATGAGGAGAACTGCCATGTCACGATGTCATGTAAATATCATGAAACCGACATCTTTTATTGATTTGTTGATGTTACTAAGCCTTAGGCTGATGATTGGAATAATTATTAGTGCAATATTTTGGATGACTTGAATCTCTTTTTCATCTTTCTCTTTCATTAGTAGCTCATAGCTACTAATATTTGATATGATTTTTCCAAATGGATGCATGTTTGGTTGGTTATGTAAATATTTGATGCAAATTTAATTTTTGATATTTTAATAAACTGATAAAAAAATTTAATGATATAATCAAATTTGTGTTGCTTATAAATTTTTTTAATAAAACTTTGGTATTTATATTATACCGAGGAATCAATGGTTGAATTTTTTCAGTCTAACAAATAAATACAAATATATTAATTAAACTTTTTTATTAACCATTTCTATCATTGGTTGTTATCATACCTCGTCAAAAAAAATTAAGAATTCATAAAATTATTAAAAATTTGAGGATGAATTTTGACATTCACTTGTCTAAGTTAATTTTAAATGTAGTTTTAAATTTATAAAAAAATTAAAATTTTAAAAATATATAAAAACAATAAATAGTAGTAAGTCACATTTTTTAAATAATTTTTTGAAATTTTGGTGTTTGATATATTTCTGTAACCCCGAAAGAATATTTACGTATAAGCTAATAAATATAAAACATGAATTGTGAGATTCAAAACCATTACCACATGATTAAAAATTATATGTTTTACGATTTATGTTAAACAAATCTTTTAATAATAAATCTTTTATTATTAAATTTATGTTTTACCAATGTAAAGGCAACCAATAGCATAAATCCCTATAGGGGAGAAACATGAGGAGGACATCTTAGTATGGGGCATGTACCCAACAATGTTTATACCACGAATTTGGGTTATAATTGATTTCTTCTACAATCCCTAGGGATGGTGTAACACCCCTAACCCGTATCCGTCGCCGAATTAGGGTTACGAGGCATTACCGAACAAACACAACCATTTTAAAAACCAAATTGATCCCAAACATGAAAATTAAATCATTTTCGCATAGCTATTTATAATTTACAATCAAAATCTAACCAACATCGTACTCAAACCTATACATGCCATAAGATCAAGTTTAAATATTTAACAAAATACCAAAAGAAGTCGATAGTGTGATAGACTATGCTGATGATCCCCGAGCTCGTAATGCGTCTCCAAAATCTATAAAATCAAATGGACAAAAACAATCAAAGTAAGCTTTTATAGCTTAGTAAGTCTATAGCATATCTAAAAATACATATAAAAGAATCACATAATTCTTTAAGTAAATTTATTGAAATCACAAACATCAAATATATTTACTAACCAATCATTGCTATATTAAGTCATTTTGTTTAAATCTAAAAGAATGTATATTTAACTAATATACATAAATGGACAAGGGTATATACATTATATGCATATAATCAAGTTACTAACATAATCATTAACTGCATATACTGATTACTAGAGTACTTATTGTTCGCACTTCATCGGATCCATTTATATATAATTGTTCAATTACATATATCAAGAGCAAAATTTTTATACTTATCAACTATAAGTGCCGAATGCACATATACACTTATACCCACCTATGCCGAATGCATACATATATACACACATATATTTATATCCAACAATTTCATGATAACCGATATATATATACATACTCACTATTCACAAGGATTCGAATGATTATATACTCATCAACCACCTTGAAATAATGTTCATAAATTTATCCATTTCATATAAACAAAATCATATATATTTATACCCAATGCATAGAATCACTTAATTTAAACAGATTCACTGGCACTTCACCTGATAGGCTTATAGTTTAATTCCGTTCATCGGCACTTAGCCTGCTAGGCCTATAGCCTGATTCAGTTCACCGGCACTTAGCCTGCTAGGCTTGTAGCCTGATTCAACTCACCGGCACTTAGCCTGCTGGACGTATAGTCCGATTCAATTCACCGGCACTTAGCCTGCTAGACGTATAGTCTGAATAATTTCACTGGCAATAAATCCGATAGTCGTTTCTCCGTTGGAATTTAATTATATTCAATTCTACGTAACAATCATGCACTTAAAACATACTTGTATAATTCACAACAATAATTTCAGTTCAAAGAAGCTGTAATTCATATTCGAACTATATATGTATATAAATCCATACATAAAAATTCAGCTCAAAATTTATAACCTATATCTTTGAACCACATAGGTACATGAAATTCAAACACCAAATCCAGCTCAATATCTTCATGATTCAACCTAACAAATTTATGTATATAACTTTATAACTTGAATCCTACTACTAATATCATACTATTAAATTTATAATATACCCGAAGTAATATACATTTAACATTCGAATTACTTAGATAGATACACATTTTATGGCATTAAATTCACTTCAAAGAAAACATATCATACATTCAAATATATTATAAATAATCTAAGCTAATAATTTCATACCTTCAATTCAATACAAAAATTATATATATGTATACATACATATTTGCACCTCATATACATTTATATATAATTTATACTTATAATTCAACTCATGAACTTATATATATATATTCATACACAATCGAACCTCATGCTCATATATATAACTTCATATCTAATTTCAATACAATAACTTATACATGCTCATTCGAACCCTATTAATATTTTTATAACATTCACAATTCAACTGAATTCAAAAACTTATTTATATATATATACATATATATATATATATTCGAACATTATAAATACAAATATAACATCCATACTTTCACTTAACTCCAAAAACTTATAATTATATATACATACTTATTCGAACTTCTTATTTACATATATAAATGCTTATATTAACTAAATTCAATTTATATACTTTTAATTATAGCTCATCAATTATATAATAAATATACACACATATATATATGTTGAGTTAATAACATTAAATTGCTAATAGACTTACCTCGGACGATGGAAAATCGAAGTCGGACGATTACTCGACTAATTTGGCTTTTCTCCCATCTAACTCCGATTTCTTTGGTTCTCGATCTAAATATATTCAAAATAAGATAATTTATTTATTAACACATTCAATTTTAATCCAAAAACACATAATTTGGCAAATTACTATTTTGCCCCTAATATTTACACTTTTTGCAATTTACTCCTTATTGCATAAAACACAATTTACACAAAATTTGCCCATACCACACAAGGGCCGAATATTCATGGTTCTCATACAAGTCCACACATTGCATTTATTTCACACTTTAGTCCCCAAAAAATTTAATTTTACAATTTAGCCCTATTTACTCAATTTCACTAAAAATTCCAATACAAAATATATTAATCTAACAAATATATTTCATATTTCACCTACTAACATCATAAAACTCAAGCATTCATCAATGGCATAGCTCAAAATATTCATCAAAATCAAAAATTCAAGCATGGGTCAAATAGTAATCGAAGCAACGATCTCAAAAACATAAAAATCATCAAAAACCGAACAAAATCCCTATCTTAATCAAAGCTTGAAAGTGCCGAATGAAACAAGCTTTAAACCCCTTTTATTTTCTCTCCAATTCGGCCAAAAGATGAAGAACATGGCATTTTGATTTGTTATATTAAACAAATATTAACCTTATTATTATTTTACTATATTAACCTTTACTAATATATATATAAAACATATATAATAAGGTTACATTAGTCCTTTGCCACCCACTAACTTACATAGTGGGCTAATTGCATAATAAAACCTCTAAATTATAAAGACAACAACAATTAGGTGTTTTAATAATTAACCCCTAAATTTTCATTTTACGCGATTAAGCCCTTTTATTAAATCAGACACTTAAACGACGAAATTAAAACACGAAAATTTCACACAATTAATTGCATACAAAATAAACACACAAAATAATATTAAAATATTTTTCTAATTCAGATTTGTGGTCCCGAAACCACTATTCCGATTAGAGTCAAACCGGGTTGTTACAGATGGGTCCGCATAGGGTTTTTTGGAGGGGACTTTGGAACGTGAGAACCCTTCCAAAGGTTCGACTTTTTGGGTGGAGATTAGGCCATGGCATTCTCTCAACGGCTAAGAGGTGTGCTATTTTCTCTCAAGGTGCAAATCCTAGGTGTCCTCAGTATAGAGCTCCAAAGGAGGATGCCATGCATGCTCTAAGGGATTACCTTACCACAAGGGATGCTCTAATTTCATATAGTATTCATAATGACTTGCTCTGATTGTCTTTTTGTAGTGCAATCAACTAGGTCGATGAGGCAATGTGGAAGATGGACAAGAAAGCCTTCAATAGTTTTCTTGTGCTCCTCTGGAAACTGTAGGAGGCTAGGAATATGATCGTTATCTAGGGACAGGATGTTTCCTTGCAAGATGTGGTGTTGAGAGCTAGGTCATTTCATTATGAGTCTTGGGTGCACAACCTCTTATACGCACTGTTGGTTCCTAGATGCTCAATCGTGGCTCGTTGGTCTTTGCCTTATGAAGATGAGGTCAAAATTATTGTTGATGTAGTAGGGAATGCGAAGATGAGCTTTGCTTATTGTGATGCCGTGGTTCGTGGCCATGAGGGAATGGTGATCGTCAGACTTACTTTTTCAATTGCGGAGGCCTTTGATGCTCATCCAACCGAAGCTCTATCTTTATTTTGCGTTGCTAAGAAGGCCCTTGAGAAGAGTTTTTCCAAAGTCATTCTAGAATATGATTGTGCTTTTTTTTGTTAACAAGTTTTCTAGTGAGCCTTTAGATTTATCTTATTATGGTCGTATTGTTAATGAGGCCCTAGTTTTTTGTAACTCGTTTGGTGTTGTTAGTTTTTCTTTTGCCCACAGGTCAGCCAATCATGTCGCCCATTATTTAGCACATTGATTGATAGATGGGAATGATGCTTTGGATTTCGGTTTAGATTCTCCGGATTTCATCCATCGATTATTATAGGATGATATTTCATAGTTTAATATGATTTTTGCCCTTATTGGGCTTTTTCTTAAAAAAAGGCTTAATGATAAATTTAGCGTTTGCATGTTTTATCAAAATGGCCCTAATTGTATTTTGGAGTCTTTTTTGGCCATCAACCTTTGTTCTTTTTTCAATCTGCTTTTTCTAACAGATTTAATGAAATAATAGGGATGATGTGGAATATTTTTAATGAGATATAATTTATTACTTAAATAACTCAATAAGATAATTAAATGTGCAAAATAATAAAATAAAAATAATACATTAAATTAAAAAAATAACTCTTAATTAAAAGAAAATAAACATAATTATCTAAAAAAATTAACTCGGTAGAAAATTTTTCAATAAACAAACGTATGAAAGATTGAAACATTTTGAAAGAAAAGAAAATTTAAAACATTGAATTTATTCATTAAATCTTTTTTTTAAACAAATTGAAAAAGAGAACAAGAGTTGATGGCCAAAAAAGGCTCAGAAATATAATTAGAACTATTTTGACAAAACATATAAACGTTACTAGTCAAATTTATCATTAAGCCTAGAAAAATGCTATTAAATTTGTTTGGAACTTAAGCTTGGGCCACAATTTTATGAATTATGTTTGGCCTTTTAACTTGTGTAAAACTGTTGTTATCCAAAAACACCCAATGAAATGAATCTCATTTGATTTGTCCGACCCAAGGTTCTTGTCTGCTGTTTACTTCTCTCCGCTCTGATTTTGGCTTAAGATAAAAGATTAAAACATCGTATGAAAAAATAATACAAAATATAAAGACATAAATTATCTAAAAAATATATAATAAAAATCATTATCCTTTTTTTTTTTGCTTTTGAATGAAAAAATTGTTATTAAGTCATCAAAATTATGACAGGTTAAAATATATAGTTATATAACCACAAAAGTTAGGTGAGATGTCAATGGTCTCTCTTACTTTAATAAGTGATCGAGAGTTCGATCCTTACTTTATGTATGAAGCAGCTTTAAAACTAATAACATCTACTCCCTTAATAGGCTTATAGAATAAAAAAGATTAGTTATTGGATTCGCTCCGATACATATATTGAAAAATCAAAAAAATATATACAATTACATATATTTCAAATAAACTCATTTTTCTTCATAGTTTAATCAAAAACTCATATTTTCTTTTCTTTGCACCCAGTTCCACTGCCATGGATGCATTACCAAGATATCATATAAAATTTTCTTAATCATAGTTCAATCAAGCTTGTTTATGTAAGTCTATATACCTTTTTAAATTTAAAAAGACGGATTAAATTATTCTAAAGGGCTCAAAATCGTTCATATTTTAATTTAGAGCAAAATTTTTTACTTTTTAATTTATTTTTTAAGTCTACCATTTTTGTTAATATCTTCTCAAATATCTTTTTTTATCTCTTCTAACTGTAATTAAAATAAAACTGTCTCAAAATTTATATAACAAGAATTATTAAATTATCAAAATTACGAACATAAGAAAAAAGAAAAAAAAACCAAGTCTCCCCCATAACCCAGATTTTCTTTGTCTTTTCTCGTCTTGTTTTTTTTTTTTTTTTTTTTGTGAGTGCACCCAGTTCCAATTACCTGGATCAGATACCGAAGCATTCAAATGTGAACTTTATTAGTAAAGTGCCTAACCCTGTTAATACCACTGCAACAGGGTTGAGCCACCAGTTCTAACACCATGGGGCACACTCATTACACTATATCAGATACGTACTAGCTCAGGTTTTCTTTTTTGTAGTTAGTGCCATTTTTTGTGTGTTTCAATCAGTCGCTCCATCATTATCTACCTTTTTTATCTTATTGTTTAGCCCACACTTACCATTTTACTACCTCTGATTTGTCATTTCATACACAGAGCGGTAACTAAATCAGCAATCCATCATTGTGAAAAGCAGGCATTGTCTCCTACTTGCTGGTATGTGATTCAGTGAAAGTGTCATCATTAGGCATGTTTTTTCCCCCTTTTTTTGTGTGCTAAAACCCTTATAGAAACCGTACTTGTGACAAGAATTCATGTAGTTTTGACTTCAAAGGATGACTGCTTGAATGAATATGTGCAATGTTTTGAATGCCTACTGTTTGTTAATTTGCGTTCAAGGAGAGGACATATCTTTCTTGGAAAGCAGCTTCATATATCATCCTCAAGCTTTCTTTTTTTTTTCCTTTTTCTTTTTTATTATTTTCTTTTGATTGAAATAGCCAAGCTTGCTTTCATATACCTTGTCTTTTTGTTTAAAAACAATTTCATTGATCATTGCTTTCAACTTTTCTATATGGACTCTCCACCATGCTCAAAAGAAAACATATATTTTTTTTTCTCCAATGAATCTTATTCTTCTTTGGGTCCCTGAAACCACTCACAAAGTTGATAACAACACAATTCAATTGCCAAGTATATGCACACGTATTTTGGCATTCATTGATGCAAATAACACTCAATGATGTATAGGTCATGATCTAGTTACTATAGCTGTATATTATTACTTCCATGATGATTTTAGCGTGTTTAGTTTATGTTACTTTACATGATTTCCATGTTTATGTCGGGATATATGTTAGACACAGAAATCAAATAAGAGTACTTCAAAAAAAAAAATTAAAGTTAGGAAATGATTTTCAAACTGTTAATTATTTATTTCTTATCTCGTATTTTATTTGAATGTTATATAAGAATATTTATAAATGAAGGTTTCTCCATCAAAATAGCTTTAATAACCCAAGGGTACTTTAACCTGTGAGTGGATTTTCATGGCTCACTGTTTACAGTGAATCAACCGTGGGAACCTCAATGCATTATATTTACTTCAACCGAATAATGAAAACTTGAAAAGAAATATCTGAAACAGGAAAAAAGCAATATATAGGCTTGTGCTTTCTTGTCTGTCCCTTAATTGTAGGGACAAAGATGCTTTTAATCAATAAGTGAATTCAACTTTCTCTCGATGGATAATTTGCATCTATATTACTTTAGTGTTGTATTTTGTTGGAAGTATTTATATTTAACATTAGTATTCAGTATTGTTCAGAAATGAACATGGGATATAAGAAAACCTTTAAAAATTTTGAATATATTTATGAAACACATACTTATATATTTTATACTCATATCTAAGTCAGAATAATATACCATTACACTTATAAATAGAATCAGAACCCACTTCTAAGTAAAAAAAGAAAGCCTCTTACAAATCACATCTTCCTCTACCCTTCACACTGTGCTTTCCTTTTTTGAAGTGTTCCTTTCTCTAGATAACTCTCATGCCAAAGAAAAAAAGAAGAGGAAAACAAAGCTATCAAAAGCTATACAATGATTTAATACAGATGCTAATGCTATGCGTTATCATAAAGCAGTTATACTGATTAAATTCCTTAGGTTCTTACAAGAGCTAAAAGTAAAACTAAAAAGACAATAAAAAAAGAAAGGGAGAACCTACAAACCATTTACCACTGGTCTTTCAATAATACTTTAGGAGACCCTACTGTTATATAGAACCTATGTTAATTCACCTAAAAGAACTTCATCATACACCGTTGATCTTGATCATACATCTGGTTGGTTCTTTATTTTTGTGACATTTGATGCATCCTTGGTCTTATTTGTTGATAACAGCTTGCAAGAACCTAATCTGCATGGGTCAGCGTCGATCAACAGTTGAACAACCTCGTTCATTGTTGGACGTTGGGATGGGTTCTTGCATGTACAACGCATGGCGGTTCTTAGAACCTGAATCATTTCATCCTTAAATGAAGTAGACAAACTCTTGTCTAAGGCCTCCATTACACCCTCCTTTGTATCCAGTTTCGTTGAAACCCAGTAAACAATGTTCTTGTTCTCTCCAAAATCTGACTCTACTGGTTTTTTACCAGTTATTAGTTCCATCAACACCACTCCATAGCTATATACATCACACTTTGTTGTTGCTTTATTTGAATATGCATATTCTGTCAAAAGTCATCATTTAGATTTTAGTCAATCAGTTTGAGTAAACTAAAAACTAGATTCCATATCAAATATGTAGATATGACTTTTTAAAAACTCTTCAAATGCATGAAAATTTAAAAAAATAATAATTAATCTATTTTTAATAAGTACATCCATATTCGAGTGTAAGGTGAACTATAAATTCTATATATATACATATATGTTTAGGATCTCTATTGGATAAATTAGTCAGAATCCACCCTATATTGGCGACATTAAAATGGAAACCTATGTTACTCTTAGACTTGATATCGGATATCATCTTCCAAGGAACCTCCAAGATTTTCATAGATTTTGAGGGTCCTTGGAGGATTATATCCTCGTATTAATCCGCAAATATACATCAAACATAAATAATGTATGTGGATACTTAAACTAAATGAAATATATTGGTCTCAACATGTAAACTCAAAAGTAAAAACAAAAATATAAAGCTGCGTTTGTTACGTAAATTATAATATCTTAAATGAAGTGAAGTTGAATCAGAATATTACCAGGTGCCAAGTAACCATAGGTGCCTGCAATGACAGTACTGGTAGAATCTTTCCCTCTTGCTTGCAAAACCTTGGCTATTCCAAAATCTGCAACTTTGGGTTGATAATTAGCATCCAGTAGGATATTTGTTGACTTGATATCTCTGTGAATAATAGGTGGCATCAAATCATGGTGAAGATAAGCCAAGCCATGAGCCACCCCAAGGGCAATCTGATGTCTAGTAGGCCAGTCAAGAAAGAGCCATCCTTTGTGAAGAGCATCCCAGAGGTTCCCATTGGGCATAAATTCATAAACCAACAGGTTACAATCAAAACTTGAGAAGTAACTATATAGTTTGACTATGTTCTTATGCCTTATGCTTCCAAGTGTCTCAACTTCAGTCTTCATTCCTTTGTTAAAAACCATCTGATCTTCTGAAAATGAATCTTTGGCCGTCTTACTCCATAGTTTCTTCACAGCAACGTCTCCACTTTTCAATTCAATTCTGTAAACTGTGCCAGATCCTCCATGCCCCACAATGTTCTTTTCAACCATTGCTCCAAGGATCTCATGTTGGTCAAAACATATTCTATGGAAACTCTTCATATCATATGAAAAGAATGATGAAGATAAGGTCTCATCATGTTCTATTACAGCTCTCTGTTTACTTAAACGTCGTTTAAGAAACAGGAGACTTCCAATGGTGATGACAATGGCTGCAACTATGATTGCCCACATTGAATTTACCTTCTTTTGGTTGTAAATCTGTGGACATATGGGGAAATTTTGGACATGGACTGGAACACAAAGACCTGGATTGCCTGAAAAGCTTTCAGCCAACCCTCCTTTAATCAATGAAAGAGGGATTGGTCCAGAAAGTTGATTGTTTGAAAAGTTAATGGAATTTGGCAACAAATCACTGAGATTCTCGGGGATTTTCCCAGTCAAACGATTGTTTGAAAGATCAAGAACATTGAGTGATTTCAGTAAAGAAAGTGAAGTGGGGATTGAGGAACCAAACTTGTTACCTTGCAACATAAGTAAATTGAGATTCCTCAAATTGCCAATCTCTGAAGGTATTGAACCAGACAGGAGATTGTTACTGAGATCAAGCTTCACCAGATTAATAGCTCTAGAGATTTCAGAAGGCAAAAAACCAGACAACTTATTGTTCTGCAAGAACAGTTCAGATAAGTTCCTAGCATTTTCAATTGAACTTGGAAAAGGACCAGTAAAATCATTGTCACCCAAGTCAATGATTGAAGAATGAGGGAGGCCTAGAATTCCTTCTGGTATTGAACCCTCCAAATGATTATTACTAACTCGAAACCGAATAAGAGACTTACAGTTTGCATAACTTTCAGGCAACTTCCCATAAAACTTGTTAGCTAAGACAAGCAAATACAGCAATTTACCTCCTTGACAAATCTCAGCTGGCAATGGACCTGAAAAGTTGTTTTCAGACAAGTCAAGAACAATCAATGGTGACGTCTTCCCCATGTTTTGTGGAAGTTCCCCCGAAAGGAAATTTCCATAGAGTGAAAGGAGGGTCAATTTTGTGGAATCTGCAATAACGCCAGGGATTTCTCCTGTAAGACTGTTGTTATAAAGTTGAAGAACTCGAAGGTTGGGAAGTCGACATATAGAATCTGGAATGGATCCAGTCAACATGTTGACTGACATGTCCAAGTCTCCGAGCTTTGTCAGGTTTCCCAGTTCTTCAGGTATTGTCCCCGATAGGTGCTGATTGTAATAAAGTTCAAGCTGTTCCAAGTTCTTAAGCAAACCAAGCTCCTTTGGAATCTGACCTGAAAGGAAATTCCCACTCAATTCAAGATCAACAAGTGAGGTCATGTTTCCTATCGATCTTGGGATCGGGCCATACAACCTGCATGTCGTTAAGACCATAACTTTGAGTTTTTTCAGCCTTGAGATGTTCTCTGGAAGTTGCCATAAGTTCATTTCATCAACTTCATTAAAGTAGAGCTCTTCAAGATTGGTAAGATTAGTTATCGACATGGGAAAATCGCCTCGAAAGTAATTGTATGACAAATCAAGAACACGTAACGATGTCATTCTGAAGAAATCAGGAAGTGTTTCCCTTAGTGAAACAGAACTTATATTGAACTCTTCCAAGAGAGAACAGTTGACAACATTGTTGAGAAAGTTCCCTTGGAGATTGTTGCGGCTGATATCAAGAACCCGCAAAGCCGGCAGATACGAGCACACGTCGGCTGGAAAATATCCGGAGAGTGACCAGTCTGAGAGGTTAATGCGTTCAACGTACCCTTTATCATTGCAGGTAACTCCAGTGAAATTGCAGTAACTATTCCCTCTCATGTCCCAATCAGATAAGGCCTTTCCTGATAGAGAAGCTTTCATGGCGTTGAAGAACTTAAACTGATGATCATCTGTTATAACTTGAGAAGAACAAAACATGAAACTAAGTAAGACTAGAAGGAGAAAAATAGCTTTGGGTGCCATTTGATAGGAAAAGAGGTGGCAGTTAAGGTGGTTGTTGCAGAGAAGGGGAAGAGAGTACAGAAATGAGATGATTGAAGGGATCAATGGGTGCAGTAGTAATGAGCCTCAATGATGAAGGAAATAGCAGGCTTTAAGCTGTTGCATTGAGAGAGATAAGAATGAGGTGTGTACTGTGCGTATCTTTTGCATAAAGTGGCTTTCTTTTCTATGTATATAACCCACTAGCTCGTGTAGAGGAATAATATCCTTTAATCCGATTTTAGTGTAAGTATTGAATATAATATGTATTAAAATGAATATATATTTTTAAAAAATTAAATTTTGTATATATATCTAAATATATATTAACCATAAATGTCAAATATAAATATTTAAAAAAAAATAAAGAGTAAACATAGAATATTTCTACTTTATACAGATGAGATATTAGAATAATCTGCAACCCAACCCTGAGCATTGCATGTGGCCCCTCTTGATGTGATCACTCCTGCTTTCCCTTGGATGGTCATGGCCTAATGTTAATTTGACCCTTCAAATTTATGTTTTATACTTTTTTGGTTTGAATATAGACGGTCTCAAAATTTCTTTAAATACATAAAAAAATTTAAAAATTAAATAAATCTATGTTAAACAAATACTAGTAGCCGATCCTTGCAATAGCACTGTTGTACAAGCTGCAGGTGATGTTACCAATATTGCCACCCACATCAGTATGATATTATATATAAGCATGACCATGTTTACAATGTTTGGGATATGTATTTTTGTAATAAAAGAAAATTGCATTTCTGGCATTACATACTGATTCCCCCATGCTGTACTTGGTGCAATAATATACATATGTACAATTTATTTTATGGGTCCCTGTGTCTGTATACGTAGGGGATTTTAAAACAACCTATCTCATATCATTTAATTAAATTATTTACCTTTTCTTTGTAAATCATAATAATCTATTAATTTTGTAAGAACTAGTGAAAAAAAGTAAGCTTGTGTGCATGAAAATTGAATCTGAAAATTTAGTGTAATGCAAATTAATGGATTTTTATCCTTGTGTCTCTCTTGTGTTTAAAAGTAAATTGTTTACAACATTATTTTACTATTATATGATTATTAAGTGAGTATTGTTGACACCATTTTTTTGATAAAACGGGGTCGACTTGGGTTTTGAAAAATGAAAACGAATGTGGGAGTCGCCACTAATCTTTTTTGATGAGGTGTGATCGGGCCACCTCGAAAAATGATTGTTTTAATAAACAATTTGGTTTTATCAAAACAGCGATTTTGGTCCACGAAAATCAAAAAATGGGTTCGGAAGTCGGTTACGTACGAGGAAGGATTAGCACCCTCGTAACGCCCAAAATTGGTACCTAGTTGATCAATTAGTGTCTTAGTGTCGAAGATTGAAAATTTGAAAAAGATTCAAAACATGATCATTTGTTGAAATGCTAAAAATTTCGAGAAAAATGGCATATTTCACATTAATCGAGAAAGAAAATTATATCCCGTAAGTTATGATACAATGTCTTGAATTCTCGATACGTGAATAAATGCCCAAAAAAAATAAATTATTTATTTTGAAAGGTATTTGATTATCTCGGGTTTAGAAAAGAAATCATGTCCCGTAAGTTAGAACATGATCTTTTAATAATTTCCGAGATTGTTTAAAAAACTTAAGTTTAAAAGGATTCGTATGTTTGAATTCGTCGAGAAAGTCGAAACCCCGTAAATTAGGGCACAACCTTTTCGAATCTAAACACGAGATTTTACTTATTCAAAAATCATAGTTTAAAACGATATTTTGCTATTTAGGCTTAACGAGGAAATCGAAACCCCGTAAGTTAGGGTACAATTTTTCAAATCCCAAAAAACACGAAATATTACCTTATTTTAAAACTTTTTTCCCTTTTTTGAACAATGGGTGAAAGTCGATAAAATATCTATCAATATGCACGTAATTTATTTGATTATGCTTTAAAAGAAATCGTTTAATATGTACAAAAAGGTTATACATGACTCGTAACGATATTACAACATACATTCCAAATAACAAGAATATGATATTGCAAAATATAAAAGCATATGGCATTGATAGTAACGAATTATAATGTTAACATGCATGAACAAAGATAATAATAATGATACAAATAACAATATAAAGAACAATAATAATAATAATAATAATAATTGGAATACATGTACATATTGAGAGCAATGAAAGTAATATAATAAAATGAAAGCAACAAATAATACAAAATGACTAAAAATGTGAAAACAAAAAAAAGGAGATAATAAGTACATAAAATAAATTAAGGCATTTGATTCTTTTTTAAACAAAATGATTAACAAAATAAAAAGAAGAAAATAAAAAAAAACAGTTTTTTAAAAATAAAGATAAAGAAAGAGAGAAAAATAAATAAATAAATTAAATGATCCCAGGACTGAATCGGAAATAAAACCAAATCAAAGGGTGAAATTTAAAAAGAAACAGAATCATTAGGACCCGAACGAAATGCGCGCAAAGATGTAGGGGCCAAATGGGAAATTATTCCCCAACCCTTGAAACGCGTCATTTCGCAATGGATTAAAATGAAATGAAAATAAAATTATATAGGCAAATTAAAAAAATAAAAGGACAACATTGGAAATTGAATAAAATGCGGAGGGGCCAACTATGAAAATAACCCCTTTTTCCCGACCTGGAACGGCGCCGTTCACAGGACCAACGCTCACGCATGGTCTAAGGACCGAATTTAAATGTGAGCAAAATCTGGTGGCCAAAATCAGAAAAATGAAAAGATCGCATTGAAACAAATCTCAAAGGGGAAGGGATCCATTGCGCGAATATCCCCCTAAGCGAAAACACGCGGATCCTTCTTTCGGAGCAGGTCGAATCTCGGGTCAAGGGATGAAACGACGTCATTTTAGGGCTATTGTGGCCAGCCCTAAACGACGTTGTTTAATTGGCCTATATAAGTATTTTTTTTTAATTTTCATTTCACACCACTTTTCAGAAAAAAAAAACATAAGGGTTTTCCCCCTAACCCTTCTCCCTCTTTTTCTCCGACCTAATGATCACCATAGCCGTCACCGTAGCGCCACCGTGGCCAGTGGTCGATGCTGCGCAAAGGAGGCGTTTGACCTTGTTTTTTAGCACGTTCAAAGGCCAAACCCTTTTTTAAACCAAGAGGCCGAGAGAAAAATGGTATTTCAAACCCTCTTCCAAACTCGAATCCGGCGCCGACGGAGAGTCATCGACGGCAAGATCGCTAGCCGATTCAAGTAAAATCCCTTCTCTCTCTATTTTTAGAATTAAATTCGAAAAGAAGAAAAACAAAAAATAAAAGAGCATGGAAAAATAAAATACAAAGAGAAAAACTGTGAAAAAAACAAAATCTAGATCAACACCTTTTTATTTTTTCTGCTATTTTGATTCACTGGTCGTTGTAAAAAAATATACAGAGGTGGTGTTCGACTTTTATAGCCGATTTGTTTCTATGTTTCCTATTATTTTTGTTGCTTGTGTGTTCTCCTCTATTTTGCAGGGTTGCTGGAGTAGGTGGGCAGAGGGTAGGTGCGGCGCTGGACGTGACGGTGGCGTAGAAGACCGAGGGTCTGAAGCAAGTGGCGGCCCGGAGACCAAAGGTCTGAAGCAAGGTGCGGTGCCTAGGGTTTCAGTTTGAAATCACTGCTTATATACCTGGTATTGGCCATAATTCACAAGAACATTCTGTAGCCTTAGTAAGAGGGGGAAGGGTTAAGGATTTACCCGGTGTGAGATATCACATTGTTCGAGGAACCCTAGATACTGCCGAAGTAAAGGATCGTCAACAAGGACGTTCTAGTGCGTTGTAGATTCTTTTCCAAGACTTGTATCATTTGATGATGCCATGTAAATCGCTAGAAACATGTGAAGTGTATGGCTAACCCAATAACGAAAGTTTCGTAAGGGGACTGGAGCAGGCTACCATGAGACAAAAGATCTTCTTTCTAAAGAGATTCGATTCGGAACTATTATATGTCCAAGGTCCAATATTGAAATAATTTCAGAGGTTTTCCCTGACTTTGTCCATGTCAACAAACAATTCGAAATGCCTCGACTCTTTTAGAACAGGTCTAGGTCAAATAGCAATGATTCGAAGCACTTCTTTCTGAAACCCTAGGCTGACTTTGGTTTCTAGGTCTGTTGGGCCTGGTTTTGGGCTCCGAGTTTGAGTTTAATTTTGTTGGGCTGGGAGTAATCGTGTAGTTGAATAGTGAGCTGGTCTGATTGAGCCTGCTGAATTGTAATTTGGACTGTTTATTGATTTTTGGGCTTGGTCTACTTTGAGTGTACTGGGCCAGATCAAATTTGGGCTTGTACAAGTATTATATTATATTAATTTTTTATTACATAATTATCAAGTGAATAGCATGTTAAATCAATAAATTTAATATAATTAAAATTTTAAATTTAAAAATAAAATAACTAAATTATTAAAAATAAAAATAGAGGATCAAAATTCTAAATTACGAAAGAGAAATTATTTTATGAGTTAACCCTTGGACTTTAATTTTGAAATTTAAAAAATAAAATAACTAAATTCCTAAAAATAAAAATAGAATGTTCAAATTCTAAATTAAGGAGAAATTATTTTTACGAACCCTTCCCACCACATCATTCATGGTCCATTTCCAATTATTTAACGATATTTCCGTAACTTTTTTCATGTCATTGACACATAATTTTGATAAATTTTTTTATCTTGGACCTCGAACCCAAAACCCTAAATATTGAACTCAAAACTCTAAACCCTAAGTTTCAAACTATGGATTTTAAACCCCAAACCCTGAACTCAATTCTTGAACCTTAAACCTCAAACTCGAACACTAAACCATGAACCTCGAATCCAAAACCTTAAATATTGAACTCAAAACCCTAACATTGAATCCCAAACTCCAAACCCTAAGTTTTAAACTTTGGATCTTAAACCCCGAACTCTGAACTCGATTCTTGAACCCTAGACCTCAAACTCGAACCCTAAACCATGAACCTTGAACTCAAACTCAAACCTCAAACCCTAAAGATTTGGGTTTGGGGTTTAAGGTTTAGGATTTGGAGTTTAGGGTTTAATATTCATGGTTTGGGTTTGTGATTTGAGGTTTAGAGTTTGGTTTAGGGTTCAGGTTTGGTGTTTGAGTTCAAGGTTCAAGGTCAAAGTTCAGAGTAAAAAAATTATCAAAATTATTTGTTAATGATATGGAAAAAATTGATGAAATATCATTAAATAATTAAAAAAAAGACCATAACTAATATGATGAAAAAGTTTCATAAAATAATTTCACATTAGGAAGAGTAAATGACTGTGTGGGTTTAATTTTTTTACATATATAATATAAAAGTCAAAATAAGTTAATTCAATAGACCTAATGGTTAGCTTTTGTTGGTTCATGAATAATATGTTATTTTATATTATTTATTTTAAACTATTCTAAACAATATAAAATTAGACAATCAATAATCTGGGAAATTACCAACATTTCCACCCACAAAGAATCATTTGTTGTGAAAAATAAATTTTTTGATTGACGTTGATGAGCCAATGGGAATGTTGGCATCTAAGTTGGGACATAGGCCTTCCACCACGTGTATCAAAATTGATTATAATAATATACATTAAAATGGAAAGTAGGATACTTTTAATTCTAATGCATATCACCTATTGAATATTTGAATCCAAGTCACAATTAATGCACTGTTTTTTTCCCCAATTTTGTATAAATAGTATATTAAAAGTGTACAATATTAGCTTAAAAATTATACTAAATAAATAATATTTATTTTTGTGCATATAGATATCCATTAAATGGATGGTTTAAAGGTATTTTTTTTAAAAAAAATAAATAATTTTTTCATTAAATGGGTTATTATGTGATAGGGAAATGGGGAATATGATTGTTGGATATAGTAGTAGATGTGCTCAATGATGAATAGCTAAGTAAAAGATGCCCACTTCTCTTAAAAAATATTTGGTGTTGATTTGGCATCTCCTATACTTGCTAATTCCTCATTATCTGCTTCTTTTTTCTTTTCTTTTCTTTTTTTCCTTTCATTTATCATATTTATTTGGCTAGTATATTTTTAAAAACCCTTAAATTATTATTAGAATTCTTATCACACATGTATACATGGAAACCATAAATTTATGATATTTAAATGAAAAAATCAAATTAAATTGTGAGTAAAACGAAATTTAAGCATAAAAATATATAAGATTAAAAATACTAAATGGATACAATGGTTTATTATTGTTTTGTCATCAATCTTGAGTTGGTATTGAGATAATTTATGACACCAACTCAATTAACAACATTATTAATACTAGAAATCCTATCACACGTGTATACATGTGGAAATCACAAGTTTAGGATACAAATGTGTGTTTAAAAATAACATACAATAAATTATGAAACGTATGGTTTGAAACTAATTAACAATAATAACACATTAAATATTTACGAAGTTAAAATGGAAAAAAAAAAGATATATTAAAATTATTTATCATGGCGTTGTCATCAATCTTGAGTCGGTGTCGAGTTAATTTATGACACCAACTCAATCAAATACATTAATAAATATATATACACGTTTGATGGAAATAATTAAATATGCATAATAAAAAATAAAATGTATAAAATATTAACAGAAAATTTTAATTGAGCGGTAAATTAAAGGTTTTTCTAACCTAATTAGTCTAGATTCAAATCCCACCATATGTATTTTTTATTCATTTGTTTAAATAAAAAAGACCAAATTACCCTCGAATAATATAACTTATTTTAATTACGGGAGGGGTAAAACACTTAATAAATAGTATAGATATACACAAATTTATAGAAATCTATTTAACAAACATAAAAGTTAAAAATTGCTTTAGATCAAATGGCAAATGAAGTTATTTTATATGCACGGTGTTTTTGGTTCAAATCTTATTATGGATAAATTTTTATTAATTTATACAAATATAAAAAGTCTAAAATACCCACATATAATATAACTTACTTTGCAAATAAAATATCTTTTTGGTAATTCCCAATTAGTTGGGACTCGGTTGATGGATGACACCAACTCGTGAATAGCTTTATAAATAGTATAGATATATATACAATTGATGAAAGTAATAAAATGTGCATAATAAAATTAAAATGTATAAAAATATCAAAATAAAACTTTAGCTAAATTGTAAATTGAAGGTTTTACTAATGCAATTGAATGTTTTAATTACGGAAGGGCATTTCGATAATTTTTCCAACCGAGTTGTTGCTCAGTTAACTCATAACACCAACCCAATCAAGATCTTAAATAATAGTATATATACTTTGTAATAGGCCCAATTTGCCCGGACCCTAAAGCACAAACAAAAAATAAACCAAATATAAAAACAAATAAAATTAAAATGCCATTATTGAACAGTCCAGTTTTTTTTACAAACTCTAAGCCCAGATTACGGACCCAATTAAACCTAAACCCAAATTTAACCCAGACCCAACCTAAATTCCTAAAACGGTGGCCCAATTGCTATGTGGCCCAAAGACTAAGAGAAACCCTAGGCAGCACCCAGCTCCCAACGCCATAACAGTAGCCTCCAGCACGTCGCTCCTCCCCCACGCAAGCCTGCACGTCACCGCGCCTCCGTACGGTCGTACCTGTAACAAAAAAAAATGGACAATGCAGCACCAAACAAGAAAATAACAGATAGCAGTTGTAAAAAAGAAAAATTTCAGATTTTGATTTTCTTTTTCATTTTCTTTTCGACTATATAAAGCCGATTTTAAATCTGTAATGGGGGTTACTCACGATATCAATACACAGACGCATATTGAATACAAAAAAACCCCAAAAATATTCAGAGAGAAAAAAAAAACTCGAAAGGTGATTGCAGTTTTTTCTTCTTTCTCTTTTCTTTGTATTTTTTTATCTTATTATTTGTGTGCAAAATAAAAGAAAAGAGGAGTTAAAGGATAAGAGCTTACCTGGCCGCCGGATCTTTGACCATCTTCGTTGCAATCGGAGTCTTGGCAGAGGTTGAGGGCGCAAGAACGGCGCAGCATTTGGGGGGGCAGATGTTTAAGCTTTCTTTTCTTTTTTCCCTTAAATTTGTTTAAGGCTGATAGCTGCTGATTTTAGGGTTTTAAGGTTGATATTTATTGTGTAAAAAACGGCGTCGTTTAAGGCCTACTTCAGTGGCCTTAAAGCGGCGCCGTATTGAGCCATACCCGATGACCCGACCCAAATGCGGCTAGATCCGCGCGTTTTGGCAAGGGAAGGGATATTTGCGCTCCAAGTCCTTGTTTGTGTTTGGTTTCAATCTAGTTTATGTTGCTTCTTTTAATTGGGCTGCATAATTTGTTGTTGACTCCATTTTAGTCCATTTGCAGCGCTGCGTTTTACTAGGCAAGGAATATTTCCTATTTTAGTCCCTATATTATTTTCGTTTTGTAATTTGGTCATTTCCTTTTAATCCCAAAATTTCTGTTTTAATCCCAAATTAGCCCATCGTTTTATTAATTAGTTTAATATTAATTTATTATTATTTGTTATTGTTATTGACATTATTGTTATATTGGGTTACATTTTCGGTTACTTTTTTTACATATATATATTACTTTATTCTGCACTATTATTTCAATTTCTTTATATATATATATATTATGTATATATTATCATCTTTATTTTTTTTCTCATGTATTGCTTATTTAAATTAATATATGTATATAATTTTATGTATTTTGATATAATATTTATTTTTAAATTTATTGGGATACTATTATTTCATGAAGTATTTATTTTTAACTATATTTTTGATTTAGTTCAAACTTTCATGTATATATATATACTATTTTAAACTTATTTTAATATATAATTTTCCTTCTTTCATGTTGTTTTTTTTGTTATTTAAAGACTTGTTACATTTTATTTAATTCGCTTGTTACTTTTTTAAGATTAACTTTTTAATTCATTTTGATTGCTAATATGGATGTTAGTATTTGCATAATGTAGGATATAAAGTTGTTGCTCTTATGTATATGATATTTTTATTCGTATATATTGAATCTTTGTTATTCATTAGTGTATGCTTTAGTTTACGAATTATCATTTCGCGATGTACATTATTATTCAATCGTTTTTTATTCATGCAAAAGATTACAAATGACAAAGTTATTTCATACAAAAGTTTTCAAAAATAACGCAATACTCGGCATTTGGGATCTTCTAAAAGATTGAGCCCTAACGTATTGGGTTCCAATTTTCCTCGTTGAATCTAAATAATCGAGGATATGCTTTAATCAAAACACATAAATAAATAAAAAAAGCTCATTCTCGGGAATTCAATACGTTGTGTCCTAATGCATTGGATATGACATGTTGTTTTTTTCGAGACAAGGATTATTCTAAAAAATAAAGGCAATATACGGTATTTAGAAATTTTGGGAAATTGAATCATAACTTACTGGGTTTTGATTTTTCATTTGACCCAAATAACCAAATATTCTTCTCAACATGCATGGGTTTTAAAAGTCAAAAGATAAACTTAATTTTGAAGATTAAAAATGGTGCGCCCTAACTCACTGGGTGTGACATTTTATTTCTTTGAAATAAGAGTATTTTATTATTCAATTTATTCAAGTTAAAAGGATCGTACTTTAAAATCTTTTCAAAATTTCGACACTAAGACATAAAAACAATCAATTCGGTACCAATTTTAGGCGTTACGAGGGTGCTAACCCTTCCTCGTGTGTAACCGACTCCCGAACCTGTTTTCTCAAATTTTGCAGACCAAAATCATTTTTAAGGTGAGCCGATCATACCTCAATAAATGATCGGTGGCGACTCCCAATTTTCGTTATTTTAGTCGACAACTAAATTTTTTATTTTCAAAAAAAATGGTTTCAACATACTTTGCCTAAACAAACCCTTCAATTATGTTTGTAGTTAAATGAATCCATAGCCTTTGATTTTAGTGTTAAACTAAATTTATTTTGGATTTCGGGCTCTTATCTTGATTTCTTGTAGATGCAATAGAAATTCTACACAATTTTAACAATAACATAAAATTTAAAAGAGTGGTTAAGTGTGTTATATATAAGCACTTTTAAGAAATTTTAAAATATTATTTTATTTTAATGTCAGAAAATATTATTATTTTATTTAATAAACTATTCTCGTCAAATTCAAATCAGCATAAAATACAGAATAATTTAAAATTTCAAAATATTTTACTTGAATATTAAAATCAAGAATTTTCAGAGGTAAAAATTACAAATTAAGAATTTATTTAATTACAAGACTTATTTAAACAAGATATAATAGTTTAAGGGATTTTTAGTATATTTACCTATTTATTTTGGAAAATTATGGTGTGACTTGTGTTTTGATAAGATATAGTAAAATAAAAATATAAATAAATAAACATTTCCTACGATGGTAACTCTTATTATTTATCAAATAATTGCTTATTTATTTTATATTTGAAGATTAACATAAATTATTATACTAATGCTGGGATTTGATTTTAAAAAGTTGGAGGTTATAAAATTGTTACATAAATCAACTGCATTAAATTATAAATCGAGGATTTAATGAATTCGCGGAAATGTAAAAATCTCATTGCTTTTGTGTTGAAATAGACATCCATTTTAATTTTGATGAGTTCTACTTCTAACCACAAAATCTCATGTTGTTTCTATAAAGAAGGGAGAATGAGAATTATTCTGTTGGAAGGTCAATTCTTTTCTCAATTTTCCAACCCTTATCCTTTTCTCCATGTGTGGACTAGGGTTTGGTTTCCCCTAATTTGTCAACTTTTTTATAATCATTTTCTTTATTATATAATAAAACCTTTTTATGCATTTTTATTTTTAAATTTACTTCTTTTCGTATGAGTATAGTATCACGATTCTTAATCTCTTTTTTTTATATATAATGCCCAGAACTATCTATAGACCCTCCCCAACACTTATATAAGAAGATAATGCGTTTCAACACACTCGAACCACGTCCTCTTGTACTGGCAACAATACCGATACCAATTGAGCTAAGACTCAATCAACTAAATTATCAATATTCAAATCCAATTTCTTTTTAAAATTTGTTTAGTTAAAATAGTTTTAGGTAAAATATTTTATAACCAATAAGATTGTGAGATATGTAAAACTAAAGGGAACTAATATTTTTTATCAACCAAAATCAGTAAAATTCATTCTACCACATTAGTTTTTAAGCATGAAATGCTGATTGGTTTAAAAAATTGAAGTACTTTTCCTTTGAGTTAAAATCAATGTTTTCTATGAAAAGATTCAAACAACATGGAAGCCTATTTGATTAAAAAAAAAAGAATAATGGTTATTTGAATAAAGTGTAATAGTGTTAGTCGTTTTCACATATTCATCAGTCAAGTTATTTTTCAATTCAAATTTAACTCGATGGATTTAGTTTGGATTTAATTAGATTGACATAAGTATTATTGTCAATACAAGAAGACGTGGGTTTGAGTGCGCTGAAACGTATCATCTCCTTATTTATGAGTTGGAGAGGGAATATAAATAATTCTCGAAACTTATAAAATAGTAAAGTTCAATCAACAAATTTATAATTTAATATAAAATATATTTTGATTAATGGTGAATTTCGATATTCTATATATAGATATACATTATATAATGTGATTCTATTTGATATACATCAACTATTCAGACTTAGATAATAAAATTATTAATTAGATATTTTATTTCTATTCCTTCAAATACTTAAAATAAAAGAAAATACTCGTTAAATTGTAATTATCTTTTCATAGAGTCTCAAAATGTGGAAATATTTTGGTCCATAAAATTTTTTTTGAGTGATTAGTGTACCACATAATTGATGGCTTTGTTTGTGTCAAGCAACTAGCACTCGAATAATCCTGTCTAAATGGGCTAAAGTCTGGCGCTCTTCTTTTCTTGACCCTAAAGTCCATTAACTTATTCAAAATTCATTCTAGCCTTTACATATTCCTTCTTTATCAATTATTACTCCATATTTTATAATGCAAGAAACCAGTTGGGCCATACTATTTTATTGTAGTACTTATTAAGATTCTAATTCAGTTATCAATGGGAAATGAAATTAGCTTTAAGGACTAAAATGAAATAAATTGATAATATTAGTGATTATATCTTAAATTTTTAAAGTTTAATAACCAAAACATAATTTAAACCTATAAAATTTTCTTGGAGATACTTGGCTCTATTTGTGCTAAATTCAAACATCACTAAAGCATTACAGCTTACAGGCTCTGGCTAATACTTTAATTACTGGACTGTTTGTGCTAAAACCAATGATGTTACCATATTACAAGGTTGTTCGTGATTGTAGACTGAACTTTTCATCACAATCTTTATTTTTCTTTCCTTTTATTCAGTCCTAACCGATAGCAACGGTGACCAGTTGGCGCGGTTCTGCCGCTTCCAACATCTGAACCACGGTTCTCATGGTGGGTCTAAGTGCCGCCAGCGTGTTGGTGCAGAAAATGGCTATTTTCAACACCTTGGTAGCGTATTCTTTCGAAGCATCTGCAATTCTTGGGTCTATTATGCCCAAAACACTGGCTTTGTCCTTCGTTTTACTCAAGACCCAAGTCACAATGTCCTTATCGTCACCATATTCTGGCTCAGTTGGTCTTTTTCCAATCACTAGCTCCATTAATACGACCCCGAAGCTGTACACATCGCTCTTCTCGTTTACTTTGTAGGTGTAGCAATATTCTACAGAATTTACCATTAATTTTATTAACCAACAGAATCTGTCAAAAAATCTCCTAAACAGCAAGAAAGTAAGTTACCAGGAGCTATGTAGCCATGGGTGCCTACAATGACATGGGTCGAGTCTTTACCACCATTGGCCTGAACCATCTTGGCGAGTCCAAAATCAGCAATCCGAGGCTTCAAAAACTCATCCAGCAATATGTTACTTGACTTGATATCCCGATGGATCACTGACCTTTCGCATCCATGATGAAGGTACTCCAGTCCCTTAGCTGCCCCAACTGCAATATGATATCTGGGATCCCAATCAAGCTCCGTTTCCCTACACGTATGCAACCGATCCCACAAGCTCCCATTCGGCAAGTACTCGTACACCAACAAGGTTGAGTCTTGGCTCGTCATGCTGCAGTAAAGCTCTACCACATTGACATGTCTTATTGAGCTCAATGTCCGCACCTCTGTGTCGAATTCCTTTGGTTTACTGTCACGTTTGCTTTGGATTGGTTTACTGTTCTGGCTCCTTCGGCTGGCATGAGAATCTTTAAGCCATATGTGTTTCACAGCGAGGTCTAAACCATTAGAAAGTGTTGCTTTATAAACATTCCCAGACCCTCCTCTTCCAATCAGATTCTGTTGCTGTAAGGAATCCAAAATCTCATTTTCACTGAAAGTTAACCTATGGAAGGACTTGACTTCCCATGATTTTTCCTTCAAACAAGGGCCATGATCCTTTTTTCCTCTTCAAGTATAAGAAGCACACGAGTGAAGCTAGCAAGATGGTTGCACCACCAAGAGCCAAACAAGTTATAAGCGTACGAACGTCTTTAGACATGCCAGCGTCTGGTGGACATTGCCTGAAAGATTTGATAATTGAACTACAGAGGCCAGGGTTTCCTTCGAAATTACGCTCAGATGCTGCAGTGACAAGAGACAGTGGTGTAGGACCACTTAACCGATTATTGGATAGATAAAGAACACTCCAACTGTGAGACGATAAACTCTTTGGAATGTTACCGGAAATTTCATTTTGAGACAAATCCAGAATGTCCAATAATGGCGAAGATCCTAAAGACGAAGGTATAGAACCAGATAACCCGTTTTCTTGCAATTCAAGGCTGCTCAATCCTTTCAGTACCCCAATTCCACGAGGGATTTTCCCTGCAAGATGATTATGAGCCATGTTTATGACAGTGATAGAACGACAAGAACTTAACGACTCCGGTATAGAACCAGATAACCTGTTATATTGCAATTCAAGGCTGCTCAATCCTTTCAGTTCCCCAATTCCACGAGGGATTTTCCCTGCAAGATGATTATGAGCCATGTTTATGACAGTGATAGAACGACAAGAACTTAACGACTCCGGTATAGAACCAGATAACCTGTTATATTGCAATTCAAGGCTGCTCAATCTTTTCAGTTCCCCAATTCCACGAGGGATTTTCCCCGAAAACTGATTGCTGCTTAGCTCAATTATCTCCAAAGATGTAGCTTCTGAAATCTCTTCTGGCAACTCACCTGATAACTTATTCCATGTTGTTGACAGTCTCCTAATTTCTTTTGCATTTTTTATATCAGATGTAATTGGACCTTCAAATTGATTGGAAGTAATGTCAATGGTAACCATTTTAGGTAATCCCCATATTCCGGCCGGAACTATGCCTGTAAACAGGTTCTCAGTGAGTTGTAGGCTTACCATGTTGGTCAAGTACCTCAATAGTGAGATATTTCCTTCGAGTTGGTTCCTTGAGACATCCAAGTATTCAAGTTTTGTCAGATTTCTCAATCCAACCGGAAGTTTTCCTTGTAACCGATTATCGTAAAGCTGAAGCCGCCGGAGTTTGTGAAGCTTTCCAATCTCCACTGGAATTTTTCCAGATAAACCATTGTTTTGAAGCTGTAAATCAGTAAGCACAGTGAGATTTCCAATTGCTCGAGGAATCCTGCCTTTAATTCCGCAATACCCCAAATCAAGAAAATTCAGTTTCTTTAGCTCCAGAATCTGATCTGGAAATGGGCCCTCAAAAACATTGTTTCCAATATCTAAATATTGAAGCTTTACACAATTACTCAATTCTTCACCGGTGAAATTCTCTAATAAATTGTACCGCAAGGAAAGCTTATCCAATGATTGAAGCTGGCATATTAAATTTAAAGGAAGGGCACCCGTGAGATTCTGATTTGAAAGCTCGATTTCCTTAATCAACTCCTCTGCGTTGCAAGTGATTCCTTCGAAGCTGCAAACAGAACCGCGGTAGCCTTCCATGAATCAAGAGAAGTGCTACTTGATTCATTGAAAGCCGATTTCAGGTTCAACAATATTTGAAGTTCATCATCACATTTTACGCAACAAAGTAGTAGTAAGCTGAAACACAACAGCAGACATAAAGAGAGAGAAAATTGCCGGCTAAAACAGGCGCTTGCCATGCCGGCGAACATTTAATTAACAGACAAGAAACAGGATCGAGCTTTCACATTAATTTGCTTACCGAGTAAACATTGTGGAGACTAAGGTTCTTCCAATTATCTCCAAAGTCGTCCCGCTAAGTCAATGATCGACACTAAGAACCAGCGATGCCCCATCAGGTATGTAATAGGATTTTGACAAGTAAAAGGCAAAAAGGAAGAAGAGGTGGAGAGAATTAAAATCCAAGCGTTGAAGCTAAATTGAGTTCCATCGAATTTAAAGCCAGCTTAATTCGTGATATTAATCAGTAAGTAGCTTTTAAATTCGTGTTTAGTATCTATCTCTTAATAGGTATATAAAAAATTAATTACTGAATTTACTCCGATAAATAAAATGAAAAATAATAATAATAAAATTACCATTAGTCTAACATACTTAACTGCAAATTTAATTATTTAAGTTTAAACTTGACCTCGATGGGTTTTTTTTTCATTTTTCTTTTTTTAAGAAAAAATGCAATATGGATTCTGCTGAATTATGTTGAACAGTTACTCAAAATATCTAAATGCAATGCTAAAATTCTTTTATTTAATTGGATTAGCATTATTGTAATGATATTTCTTTATGAATTAAAAATTTTACGAGAAGGATTAAACAAATGAACAAGTGATTAGAAATTGTGGTAGCGGATTTCAATCTAATTATTAAATTTATTATTGTTGAAAAAATTTTACTTAAATTTTAATTTTCATTCAAATTTGATTATGCTTAATACCAAAAATAATAATTCTTCTATTTTATTTTCAGAAATTTAACACCTCAAATTTCAAATTTACTTGCTATTACAATTAAAACTATTTTATTAAACTCATTTTTGTGACAATTTAATATTTTATTAAACTCAAATAGTCATGTAAAAAAATACCATTTTGAAGAAAAATTTGTAGTCTAGTAACAAAAAATTACTCGTTTTTTGTGATATAGTAATGAAGCTAAATTTATCATTAACATATTAAAAATTAAATTTGCATTTTAAAAAAATCAAAAACTGAATTTTATGTGATTGGCGGCTTCTTAATTGCGTCTTAAATCCCATTAATAATATATTATCATCTCGAAAACGAAATTAATAAAATCAAAAACTTGACCTATCTCGTTTGGAAGCTGATTTTCAAATAAAATCTCAATTATTTTATTTAGCGATTTATCTGCTGATATTTTTTTAAAAATTTGAGAATTATGTACTGATATATGTTATTTTTAGGGAGAGAGAAAAAAAACGTCCTACAAGGCACGTTTTCACTAATATGGCAGTGAAAACATGCCTTGTAAGACTCATTTTCACTTTGTTAAAAAAAAATTCCCATATAGACCATATAATCACTGATACTAAAACCTATGACAGAATGAAAATAATTTTAACAAAGTGAAAACGCGTCTTACAGGACGTGTTTTCAATACCACATCGATGAAAACGTTCCTTGTAGAACGTGTTTCTTTTGTCTCTTTTAAAAACAACATATATCGATAGATTAAAAAAATAGCAGCATAAATACTTAAATTTAAAAAATTTTCAGCATATTTTAATAAATCCACCTACAATATCAAATTATATAAACAATAATTGAAGCGCATGTTGTTAACCCATGCACAATCTTTATAATTGAAATGCATGTTAAATTATGCACAATCTTTCCTAGTGCCCCGGAAATCAATTTCATAGCAATTGTTTGGCCCCTTTAACGTCTAATTTTAATTAAAAAAAACTCTATGTTTTGCATTTTTTTAAAAATCAGAATCATTTTATATAAAGGTTAGCATGAATTAAGTTAGATCTCGATATAATATCTGGGATATAATATCATGTCTAACTTAATATTTTCTTAAGCTTTATTTGGTAGGTAAAAAAAAAATCTAAAAGATAGAAGATTGAAGTGTAGAAAAATAGAATGAGAGGACTAGAGGTGTTCATGGGCCGGGTGGTTCGGCCCGGCCCGACAGTCCACCCGAAATATGAGAGGGTTCGGGTAAAAATATAGGCCCGAAATATGGGTTTGGGCAAAAAATGAGGCCCATTTTTTTGGCCCAGGCCCGGCCCGGCCCGAATATAATAAATAATTTTTTTTATTTTTTATTTTAAAATACTTTTAAAATATTTTTTATTTTTTATTTTTTATTTTTAAAATAATTTTTTGGTGTTTATTAAAAAAATAGGTCGGGCCGGGCCAGGTTCTAACTTAGAAATTTTTTCTCGGGCAAGGCTTGGACAAAATTTTAGGCCCATATTTTTGGGCCGGGCCGGGCCTAGGACGCGGGTCAAATTTTTTCCTGGGCCCGGCCCGGCCCATAGACACCTCTAGAGAGGACATATACTCTCTTTTTTTTTTGGTTAGTTTCTAAATTTGGTAACTTGTACCTAAATTCTTTTTTGACTTAATTCATACATAAATTTTAAAACGGTAAACTAAATTGATACTTTTTATTGGTATTTGACTACCACCGGTAATTTTTTACTGAACATCAACTAGAATGTTGACACATGGTATAAAATAATAAAAAATAGAACTCTAATTAGCTCTTTATAAACATCTCACATTGGATGAAGAAAAAAGATTGATGATTGATGAAAATCATCGAATTGATTAAAACTAAAATTCATTAGTTGTCGATGCATTTATTCGACTAAAAGAGGGTTTGTTAGGAATCGTTTTTCTTTATAAAGTTCTAATTAGCTCTTTATAAATATCGTACGCATCGTGTGATTTGTAAGTTAGAGAATAGTAGAGAAGATCCTTCCAGTTAAAAATAAAGATTGAGGTAAGAAAAAAGAAAATAAAATATTTGAAAATCATAATTTTGAACTAACATGAATGCATTTATCATTTTCTTGCATCTTATAATTCTAATTTAAAATAATTTGTTTTTATATATTAGGATGAAAAATAGACATCTCTCTTGTTTTTTCGCTTTCTTTTTCCTACTAAGCACGTTTAAATTTTATATTCTTTCCACTTTTTCTCCTCCTTCCGTCCTTTTATTTTTTCTCTCAACCAAACAGTTATTAGAACTTAATGATTAACACAACAACTAACTAAATTCAAACTAATCATAACCAAAATAAATATGAGAGAGACATTAAATTCCCATTGGTACAACATTCATACAAATTGCAAAAATAAAAAAATAAAAAACTTAAATTTCATCATAAGGGATATTAATTAAAGTGAATGAATACAACCACAACCACATAGAGCACAATTTATTGAATCATTGAACCACCTAATAAATTACAAAATCTTAGTACAAGCATAAAACATTTCAAAAGTAATGAGTTTTAGGGTGTAGTTTAACTTTTACCTTCTAGCGAAAGGAAAATCGAGAGGTTTAGAGGGCATAGGAGCAAGGAATAGAAATCGATACCACCTCTATGACTATAAAATCACAAAACAGTTATTCACTTCATCGTTTCCCACTCTACACTCCTTGCACGAAGCCTTGTATAGGAAAGTTAAAACGGCATAGCCTCAACTATATGTACCAACTATTTAAAAATTTAATAACACTAGGAGATACATTGTATGAACTAAGTTACAAGACTTTTCTAGAATCAGCACACCTCCAATCAAAGCCAATATGCTTTAGCATGACAATTTAGTTGAACATATGTTGGATTTTGTGGGAGATTCCCAAATTGCCTCTTCAATCAGTCTAACTTCACTTGATGCTTGTAACACCCACACATTTGACCTAGTCGTCGGATCCGAATGTGTGATGCCATATTATATCGTCAAAGCAACCCAAGCTAACTTGACAAATATTCACACAGTATAGTTCATGATTATCATTCATATCAATTTAATCATTAATCATATTCATATTCATACATTAATAATGTCAAAGATCCTTAACCAACAAGCCATGGAAATTATACGAAATCTAACTCGGAGTTAGGACTTGAATCCAAACTCAATTGTCAAAATTCAACAATGTGTCTCGAGACAACAAGTCTATGTCTTGAGACAGAATTTTTCCCTGTTTTAGAATTTTTGTTTTGATGATGCTATGTCTCAAGGCATTGGGGTACAAATCTCGAGACTAGGTCCCTCATGTCTCCAGATTGATCTTGAGACACACTTCCCTTGTTTTACTGATTTAGCTCCGATGTTTACTTGTCTTGAGACACGACGATGTATGTCTCGATACATGCTCAACATGTCTCAAGACCTCAACCCAAAAATACATAACTTGGTCATTTTTATTCTTAGTGTCTCGAGACATCAAGATGTCTCGAGACCAAATGGTCATTTTCTTATACTACACAGCAATTCAACATGAATTCCAACTTAAAAAAACTTGCTTAACATAAACCCAAACTACACCCTATCAATACATACTCATTTATCACATCATAACACATGCAAACAAGATAGCATTATACCATTTCATGTATCATTACTAAGCATAAATGGACCAATTATCAAATAAGTAAAATAATGCATATAGACATCAAATCTAGATAACAAAATTCAACCGTAGGACACATCAAACACCAAATAACCAAAATAGCCAAAATAGCATAAAATTATATAACCCAACTTAGGTACATGCCTTAGACCAAATATAGACAACAAAAACATATGTCGTTGAGTTCTAAATGCGTCTTGAGATACTCAATCCAACAGAATTTGTTTAAATTTACATACAAACAACAGAACTGTACGCTGAGTATTATACATTTAATGATACTAATATAAATTAAATTCAATATATAATTCGATTAAACTAATATCAAATATGCAATTATATTATAATAAGTGACACTACTTTAATCCTTCTTTTCATCATAGATTCTACATTAAAAAATTTACCACGAAGGTATATCGTCTTTACATGTTTTCACACCAATTTACTAAAGATTTATGTCACCCCCAGGATATTATGTCTATTTTTTTTCCTTTTCTTTCACGTGTATGTAATGTACATTGACATATCATTTATTAATATAAATCTTAATTTCTCAATCTTTATGATTCATCATTCAATATTTATTCCAGCCATATCATATTCGATTCTAACATGTCATTTCACTATCGCTTTTTATAACTTACTCATTTTTGCCCCCATTATCCTATCGCTTTTTATAACTTACTCATTTTTGCCCCCATTATTCGACAATAAACATTAGAATACATATTCAAATCTATATAACGAGTAAGTTCACGATCTTTGGGAATTGAGACTATTTTATTCTACCATCACAGATTGCCCAGTAATGATGGCTTTTAGTATTTGTTTGAACTATTGTATTCTGTCATCTCGGATTACTTGGCAACAATAACTTTTAGTATTTGCCCATGTCCCTAGAAGAATTGGAACTGGTAAATCACCATATTGGTGACAACTACTACTGAACTACGTCTAACATCATTTAATAGGACAATATCATTATTAAATATCATTTTAGCATATATCAATGTTCAGCATCATAGAATCACCAGTATATCATAAATCATAACTCAATTATATAAACACATTATCAAGGCATTATATTTTTTATCACCAACACTTATAAGTTCAAATCATACTTATGTATAATATACATTATCAACTATCATCATAGTATCAACATTTATATGAAAATTCATATAAGTACAATACTATATCATTCTTTGCAAGATTACAAGTATGGATACGGAACAAAACAAGAAATTGAAAGTGAATTATATTAGCACAAATCATGATATTTATTCGATGCTCGCCTTTTCCTTCCCTTTTACCTTTGGCGTTTCGGTGTTGTCTTTAACTACATTCGATAATACAAAAACATTGTTAATTATACCATTCAAACACAAGGCTACTAAAATCAAACATGAGTACATTTAATTCAATTTAGTCTATTAAGACACTAATGTCTAAAAACTTTGTATCTCCCGATCCTTTCTATCAAATAAAATCCAATTTTGTAAATACTAACTAGGGACCCCAAGTTTTCAACTAATAGCATATATCTTTAATAGCTTTAATTCTATTCAATTTGGTCCCTAACAACATACCCAATAACTTTCACTTAGTTTAGCAACATTTCAAGTTACCCATCTAATTATCAACATATCTACTACAACAACAAACTTATTCCACTATATGCTTCTTAATTTCAAGCATATTATCTTAAGGATCCTTTAATGGTAACTAACACAAATATTAGCAATTAACTAATTCAACACTTGGGCTTGATTTATCAATTATCTTTACTTAATAATTCTGTTAGAATTAAGTGACCCAAATCCTTATTTAAATAAATTACTGCGGTAAAATAAAATAAAAGTAAAATCCCTATAGAATTATACTTCTTTTATTTTATTTTAGAATAAGGTTTTTTTAAACCTTATTAAACTCTATCTATTTGATATTATTAGAATAAGGAGTTTCACTCCTATTAGAATAAGGTTTACAAGCCTATAAATAGGCATCGTCTACTCCTCTTGTAATTAATTCGAATTTGACATAGTGAATTTTCTTCTCATTTGCCCGTGGTTTTTTTCCCAAAAGGGTTTCCACGTAAAATCTGTGTGTTCTTTATTTTTCTATTTTTTTGCGATATATTGTCATTACCGATATTCTATTTTCACAAATTAGTATCCGAGCTTCCGGGTTATTCATCTCAATCACGATAATGACGTCTTTGAAGTATGAAATTCTGCTGTTGGATCGCAACACCAGATTTGCGTTGTGGTAGATAAAGATGCTGGCAATTCTTGCACAGATAGACTTAGAAGAAGCCCTGTTAGGGGTAGATAAGATGCCTTCAACATTGACGGACGAAGAGAAGAAGCGCAAGGATCGAAAGGCGTTAACACAGTTACATCTGTATTTGTCTAACGAAATTTTATAGGACGTGATAAAGGAGAAGACCGCCGTTGGATTATAGAAGAGGTTGGAACAAATATGCATGTCGAAAACTCTAACTAGCAAGCTGCATATGAAGCAGCGTCTTTATACTCATCGTTTGGAGGAAGGTGCATCTGTGCACGAACACTTAACAGTGTTTAAAGAAATTCTCTCAAACTTGGAGGCCATGGAGGTTCAGTATGATAATGAGGATCTAGGGTTGATTCTACTTTGTTCGTTGCCCCCTTCTTATTCAACCTTTAGAGATACGATTTTATATAGCCGTGAGTCTCTCACAGTTGATGAGGTTTATGATTCTTTAACCTCGTATGATAAGATGAAGCATCTTATGGTTAAAGCCGACTATCAGAGAGAGGGTCTTATTGTTCGTGGGAAACAAGATTAGAATGTTGATGATGATCATGGAAGGACACATGAACGGAATCCTCGCAGTAAATCTAAGGGTAGATCGAAGTTTTCAAACATAAGTAAAACTTGTAACTTCTGCAAGAAGAAAGGGCACATTAAATCTGAGTGCTATAAGCTATAGAATAAGATCAAAAGGGAGGCCGCGAATCAAAATAGAAAACAACTAGAAAATTCTAGTAAAGCTAATGTTGTAGAAGACTACAGCGATGGTGAACTTCTAGTCGCTTTTGTCAACAATTCTAAAGCGAGCGAGGAGTGGATCTTTGATTCTAGCTGCACCTTCCACATAAGTCCCAATCGAGATTGGTTTGCAACTTACGAAACAGTGTCTGAAGGTATTGTTTTGATGGGAAATAATGCTTCATGTAGAATTGAAGGTGTTGGAACAATTAAAGTTAAAATGTTTGATGGAGTCGTCAGAATACTTAGTGACATACGATATGTTCCAGAATTAAAAAGAAATTTAATTTTGTTGAGTACTCTTGATTCAAAAAGGTACAAATACATAGCTAAAAGTGGGGTTTTGAAGATTTCCAAAGGTTCCCTTATTGTGATGAAAGGGTAGAGAAAGACTACCAAGTTATATGTTTTGCAGGGTTCTACTATTACAAGTGATGCAGCTGTCTCATCCTCTTCCTTGTCATATGATGATATTACTAAACTTTGGCATATGTGCCTAGGGCATATGAGTGAGAATGGCATGGCAGAATTGAGCAAAAGAGGACTTCTTGATGGGCAAAGAATTTGCAAACTGAAGTTCTGTGAGCACTGCATTTTTGGAAAGCAAAAGAGAGTTCGATTCACCAGAGGAATCCATAACACGAAGGGAACATTGGAGTATATTCATTCTGATCTATGGGGGCCATTCAGAGTGCCTTCGAGAGGTGGAGCTAATTATATGCTAACTTTTATTGATGATTTTTCCAGAAAAGTGTGGGCGTTCTTCCTGAAGCAGAAAAGTATTGTGTTTTCCATATTTAAGTCTTGGAAAACAATAATTGAAAAACAGACGGGAAAATAAATAACATTCCTCCGTACAGACAATGTCTTAGAGTTCTATTCTGATGAGTTTAATAAATTGTGCAAGTCAGAAGGGATCGTGAGACACTTGACAGTTCGTCATACTCCACAGCAAAACGGTGTTGCAGAACAAATGAACAGAATGATTATGGAGAAGGTTCGATGTATGTTGTCAAATGCCAACTTACCAAAGTCATTTTGGGCCGAAACAGCCTCTACTGCATATTTTTTGATCAACCGATCTCCATCCGTTGCCATTGAGAAAAAGACTCCACAAGAGGTATGGTCTGGTAATCCTGCTGACTATTCTGATTTAAAGATTTTTGGTTGTCCTGCGTATGCTCATGTTGATAATGGAAAATTAGAACCGAGATCTATTAAATGTGTTTTTCTTGGTTATAAAGTTGGTGTAAAAGGGTATAAGTTATGGTGTCTTGAAAAAAGAAAAGTTGTGATTAGCAGAGATGTTGTTTTTGATGAAACTACTATGCTACCTAACTTATCTCTTAAAGACTCTTCTAATAAAGAAAATCAAAAGCAGGTGGAGCATAAGATTAATCTATAATCTACAACAGAGTCGACTACTAAAGCCAGTACAAAAATTCAAAATAGAGTTGCTTCTTCACCACAATACTCTATTGCCAAAAATAGAACTAGAAGAGAAATTAAACCTAAAAAAAGTATGCCGAGGTTGATCTAGTTGCTTATGCTTTAAATGTGGCTGAAGATATAGATGCAAACCAAGAGCCATCTAATTATTCTGAGGCGGTTAGTTGTGAAGACTCAGAAAAGTGGATGTTTGTTATGCAAGAGGAGATGGAATCACTACACAAAAATAAAACATGGAATCTTATGAAACTTCCTAAAGGTAAAAAGGTTGTTCGTTGTAAATGGGTGTTTAAGAAGAAAGAAGAGACTCCAAGAGTTGAAGAACCCAGATATAAAGCAAGGTTTGTTGCAAAGGGTTACAGTCAAATTCCAAGAGTGGACTTCACAAATGTGTTCTCTCTAGTTGTGAAGCATAGTTCAATTCGAGCTTTGCTTGGTATTGTGGCCATGCATGATTTGGAGCTTGAGCAGTTAGATGTAAAAACTGTATTTTTGCATGGAGAACTTGAGGAGAATATTTACATGCAACAACCAGAGGTTTTACAGTCTCAAAAAAAGAGGACTACGTTTGCTTGCTGAAAAAGTCCCTTTTACTGTTTGAAACAGTCACCAAGACAATGGTATAAGAGGTTTGATTCCTTTATGACTTCTCATGATTTTAAAAGAAGTAGCTTTGACAGTTGTGTTTACTTGAATAAAAATAGTGATGGTTCTTTTGTGTATCTACTCCTTTATGTTGATGACATGTTGATAGCAGCAAAAGATAAAGGAGAGATAAGAAAGGTAAAAGCCCAACTAAATGAAGAATTTGATATGAAAGGCTTGGGACCAGCAAAGAAGATACTTGGTATGGAGATTCTCAGAGATAAAAAATCAAGTAAATTGTACCTAAGTCAGAAGGGTTACATTGAGAAAGTTCTTTGCAGATTCAATATGCAGAATGCTAAGCCTGTTAGTACTCCTTTAGTAGCCCATTTCAGACTTTCATCAGCTTTGTCTCCACAATCAGATGATGAGATTGAGTACATGCCACATGTTCCATACTCTAGTGCAGTAGGATCTCTCATGTATGCCATGATTTGTTCACGTCCATATTTATTATCTGCAGTTAGTGCAGTTAGCAGATACATGGTGAATCCCAGTAAAGAACATTGGAAAGCAGTTCAGTGGGTTTTAAGATACTTACGAGGTACTACCAATGTTTGCTTACAGTTTGGAAGAACTAGAGATGGAGTCATTGGGTATGTTGATGCTGATTTTGCTGGAGACCTCGATAGAAGAAGATCTCTCACAGGTTATGTCTTTACAATCGGAGGTTGTGCAATCAATTGGAAACCACTTTGCAAACTACAGTCGCTTTGTCTACCACTGAAGCTGAGTACATGGCGATTACTGAGGCTTGTAAAAAAGCTATTTGGTTGAAGGGACTCTTTAGTGAACTCAATGAAGACCTTCAAATCAATACAGTATTTTGTGACAGTCAGAGTGCCATCTTCCTTACAAAAGATCAAATGTTTCATGATAGAACAAAACACATTGATGTTCGGTATCATTTTGTTCGTGATATTATTGCTCGTGGTGATATTGTTGTGAGCAAAATTAGTACTTATGAAAATCCTGCAGATATGATGACTAAGTCACTTCCTATAACCAAGTTTGAGCACTACTTAGACTTGGTTGGTGTTCATTGTTGAAGATAAACCCTTAAGGGGTTTTATGGAAGAGGTGGAGAAACTTGTTCGTTGAGAGTTTGCGATGAAAAACTTGTTCATTAAGAATTTGTGTCAAGGTGGAGATTGTTAGAATTAAGTGACCCAAATCCTTATTTAAATAAAATACTGTGGTAAAATAAAATAAAAGTAAAATCCCTATAGAATTATACTTCTTTTATTTTATTTTAGAATAAGGTTTTTTAAACCTTATTAAACTCCATCTATTTGATATTATTAGAATAAGGTTTACAAGCCTATAAATAGGCATAGTCTACTCCTCTTGTAATTAATTCGAATTCGACATAGTGAATTTTCTTCTCCTCTGCCCGTGATTTTTTTTCCGAAAGGGTTTCCACACGTAAAATCTGTGTGTTCTTTATTTTTCTATTTCTATTTTTTCTTTGCGATATATTATCATTACCGACATTCTATTTTCACAAATTCAACTAAAATTTGAAAGAAAACTTATCAATTAGCTAGAATTGGTCACGGCTACGGAAAAATGGTAAAACTCTCTTCTTTTTCTTTCTTTGTTTCTAACGTGAAGGACGAGATGAGCTCTCACCCACTAGCCTATATTACATACTTATTTAATTTTCTAATAAAATTTATATAATTATCAATGGTCAATAAATAGCTCATGAAATAATTAGTGGGATTTAAGAGACATGATCATTTCAATGCACTATCCATATTTTAACAATGGTTTAATTACACATTTAATCCTTGATTAATTACCATTTAAGTCTCTCAATTACTATTTACTTGTTTCTTAATTCCTACAATTTAGTCCCTATACCATCTTATAGCAACTTAATCACTTTAATTTCTAGCTAATTCCATTCCTTAAACTTGAATTTAACTCATAACCTTCTCAGATTAACTTTTCAAACAACTCGACTTAATAAATTAAATATCGGAATTGACTTTTCTAGTGCCAACAGAAATTGGGTTGTTACAATGCCCATTAAAATCCGACGGAATATTAGTACTTATCTGAATGTTGCAACAGGGACCTTTGCTAAATTGTGCTTAAAACTTCCTATTACAAGACATCTGTCGGCTGAAAGCATCATTCAATCAGGACAAATAGAAATGATTGAAATAAGCATCTCTCTCAATTTAGTTTGTGTGAGGAAAAAAATCTATTAATTAAGAAAGAATTCCCTCAGTTCAAAATTAAATTAAATTATTACAATTTAATTTTTAAATATTTCACTATAAACTCAATAATTACAAAATCTAAATATAATAATCATATAATAATTATCCTGATTTCAAAGATGTATAGAAAACTTGGCACCACCCTAAACTTATAATATAGAAATTAAAAATCTTTAATCGGATTAATATTGAATTATGGGGACAGCATTTAAATCATGTTACTGTATCTATTTCCCACAATAAAGGTCGAATTTCCATCTATACCCTCATTGATCTGATATAATAACATTTATTTTCCCGGAAAAATAACTGGACCTTCAACAAGCAGCGATACTTCAGAATTCGGATTCCCGGAATAAATTATCTAGGGTTTGCAAAAGAGGTGAAACCCGCAAATGGAAGGCTGGGACCCGAATACGAAGTCGACGCTAACACAGATCCCGCTACTGACGACGAAGGCGGGTCCCAGAGACGGAGCGGCATGGACTCAGCGGCTGAAGGAGGAGTATAAGGCTTTGATCGCCTACACGCAGATGAATAAGTCCAACGACAACGATTGGTTCCGGATATCCGCCGCCAATCCGGAAGGGACGCGTTGGACCGGCAAGTGTTGGTACGTCCATAACCTTCTCAAGTACGAATTCGATCTCCAGTTTGATATCCCCGTTACTTATCCGGCCACTGCTCCCGAGCTCGAGTTGCCCGAACTTGATGGCAAGACTCAGAAGGTGAAATTCGATTCTTCTTTTCTCTCCTGCTAATTGCTTGATTTGCTGATCTGATTTTTTTTCCTTTTTGGTAGATGTACAGAGGAGGGAAGATTTGTCTGACCGTGCATTTCAAGCCACTTTGGGCAAAAAATTGGTATGCTGAATTTAAGGTTTCCTTTTTGTTTTCCTGAGTTGGTAATTATAATTCATTGGATTTCATGCTATCATGAATTTTTTTCATTATCAAAGGATACTAGGGAAATAGAAAGTATACTTTCTTCTCTTTAGATTTCATTTGATGTGCGCTTAATGTGTACAATTACTAATCTAGATGTTCGGTTCTATGTTGCCTGGACTTGGGTCGGAACATGGGATTATTTTATTTTATTTAAGTTCATTTATTTGAAGGATACTTGGATGACCATATGTTTGTTGTACCTATATTCAAGAATGTGTCGGACACTGGTAATGGAAATGAAACCTTTGATCAAGTAGAGGAAGTTTACATGACATTGTCTGTGTTCTTCGTCAGAACATTTTCATTTTACTTACATGGATAGATGATTTGTCCTTTGATAAACTTGATTTTTTCAATATGTGTCCTATGCAGGCAAATGATCTAAATGTTAGTTCTTATCGATGCAGTCTAATATGTATGTAGCACCAAAACTATGTTGATTTTGATTTAAAAGAACAATAGAATCTGAAGTTATATATGAAGTTTAAGGAAGATATAGGGACAATTTTGAGCTAACCATCGGGCAGAAGGGACTGGGATTGCTTTATCCACCTCCGTTCCCACTCTTGCATGAATTTTGCTAACATCCGTCTCTCTCTATATCAGTTATTCAATAATTCTATCCTTCAGATCTAGCGCACACTCTTTTCTGGAACTGTTACTCAATGGTTGTGTTTGTGCAGTCCTAGGTTTGGAATAGCACATGCACTGTGTTTGGGACTTGCCCCATGGCTTGCTGCAGAGATTCCGATTCTCGTCGATTCCGGGATGATCAAGCATAAGGATGATGCAGCCACATCGAATGAGTCTTAGCATGTCGATTCTGGGATGATCAAGTATAAGGATTATGCAGCCTCATCGAACAAGTCTTAGCATTTTGGATGTTAAAGGGGAAGGTTGAGTTTTTCATAAATAAGCGCACAGGCAATAATTATACAATTTCATTGACAAATTATTCTGTCTTGTGATGAATTGATAATGTCGAAACCTCTTGATTTCTTACTTTTGAAATGCAAATAGGATCTAATACTGTTATTGAATACTTATTGTCAAAGATTGAACTGAATGTGCCTATCAAAGATTAGCTCTCTTCCTAAGTGGTGGGTGGCTTCTCCACTCCTTGAAATTTGAATCAAATTTCGCATTGTTTTTCCTATAATTGTTGTCAAGGCGTGCCCCTAGGTTTTGCGTAAAATCCAAGATCGGCCAAGTTAAATGATGATAATTTTTTTTAACAATCTAATTTCTGATTATATTTGCACTTTTTGTTTAATACTTAAAATTATGTATGGCCTCTTCATGTTCTCTTTCGAATTAAAATTTAATTGACAAATGATGATAAATTTTGAACGTGAATACAGTAATCAGTTTTGTTCCCACGCAAATAATCATTGACGGCTTTGGTTTATTCCCAAGTCCAAATCACCACTTAAACGTCACATTATCTCTTTTTCTTCTTTTAAAACTTGGATATCCCTTCGGGATGTGCGGGCAGGGCTGCCATGACGCCAGTTTCTACTGGAATAAGCTAACGTTGATTTTGAATTGAAAATAAAAATATTTTTTAACATTTTATTGTTCGGTAAAACTAAGGTCACGTTTGATTCGCTGTAATGGAATAGAGGTGTAATGGAATAGAGGCGTAATAGGTAATTCTTTTGTTTGGTTGAATGGAATGGAATAGAGGCGTAATGGTATTCTTGTGTTTGGTTGAATGGAATAGAGGTGTAATAGCATAAGGAAAAAATTAAAATGACTAGAATACCCCTAGCAAAATTTTTTTTAGGTAGATGATTATTGTTATTGTTATTAAATTTTAATAAGATTATTAATATAAATAATAAATAATTTAATCATATTTCAACATAATTATTATTAAATATAATTTAATAAAAATATATAATTTAATAGAATTCTTAGTATTAAATATTCTTATATGAATTTACTAAAATCATAATATATAATACTATAAAATATAATTTAAAATAATTATTATTAAATATAATTTAATAAAAATATATAATTTAATAAAATTCAATATAATTATTCTTATATGAATTTACTAAAATCATATTATATAATACTATAAAAATAATATGTAATCTACTTTATTATTTTTAAACTGCAATACATATTTAATGTGCTAAAATATCATTAGTGAAACAAATAATTTAATTATTCTACAATAAAAAACTATTAGCCAAAACCTTACGTAGAAATAGACTATCCTTGTGAGGTGAACAAATTTTGAAAATAGTCTACAGCAAATTACATAAATTCTTCGTCTTCAAAATCTTTGATCATGTTATTATGTTGATGCTTTGTAGGTATATGTATAATTGAGATAAAATTAAAATTTCATCTATATATTGAATTAAAATTAAAATTGTATTTATATAATTGCACCAAAATAAAATTTTTAAATCACATTCCACATCAAATTAAAATTTAAATGTAATTTTAAGATTTATTTGACATTTTATTGTTTCCATATTTATTATTAATATTCATCACATTTAACCGACACGGATCGTGTTCTAGCTTATATATCCATACAAGCCAGAAAATAACATTACCAGGTAATAAACATTTCAAAATATATCCAATAAGTAAGTTGAATATAACATTAGAGCAGTACAAGCTTTGTCCTACGTTCTATATATGGGTCCTAGCCATAGAAACCAAAAACCGCAATGAAGGAGATAATGTTGAATTCCCTACTTCTCAATTATTTGCATATTCAATTAAAAAAAAGCATGGAATTATAAAGATATCATGCATTTTGGTCAACAAAGAAAATGTTCTGTTTACTTTGGCGACCATGTAAAATTTGCCAGGGTCCAAAAAAGTTGGATGAATCCAACAGAACAAGAAATTATTGTTGGATGAATAGGTTAATACAAGGATTATTGTAAGATAAAGCCATGAACCATAATCCACGTAACTAGGGTGTCACTGGAAACTCCCCAACTTTAAGTATCAAAAATATAATAAAATAGATTTTCCAACTTTTTTAAATCTAGCACTGCCGCGCCATTCCGCATCGCTTCAAGCAAAATAATCCCCAACCATTCTTCCATCTTGTCAAACAAATAGGTTACCTGCAGTAGGAAAGATGCTCCATACCAAACCGAGTTTCTAATGAAAGTAAAAGAACGCAGCAACTCTATCTTTGTTGATAAGAATTTACAGTCTATCACGAGTCTTTGTCATTACCAATAACTGAGTCAGATACATGATTTTGCTAAACTCAACGTACAGTAACACGGAAGCTTCATCTTCAAGAAGCTTCCACCTACCTAAGGAGGAAAGAGAGTTGACAGATCAATTTACAGTCTCATTGCTTGTTTGACATGTTGCCCATGCAAATCAATTGTTATCACATTTTCAAAGCCTTTGTTCCTGGAAAGAGAGTTGACAGATCAGTTCACTAGACCACAAGAGAAGGTAGAGGCAGGCAGAGAGAGAATACTTCTTGTTTACAGATTCAGTTAGTTATACAAGGACTAACCTAGCTTTAAATATATTCTGGCTTGCCTTTTCATCTGCTTCCCGTGCCAATTTAGTCTGTATCTTTCCCTACTCAGATGGAAGGTATTATCAAGTCAGAATTTTATTCTAAAGCCAACCCTTGGCACGAGTTTTGACATAAGACATCATATTGATGTCAAGCTGAGAAAAAGACAAGTAAAAAATTATGGGATATTATCCCCAGTTCTCATGTTGCTTCATTTTTGTTGCCAGTATTTCCTTTTCAAAATTTGCCAATGACATGGCATCACATCTCGAACTTATATGCAACACATGATTCATAACATCCCCCAAGTAGAAAATACACATGATCAGAAAGATAAGCCGCGTACTCTAACTCTCCCTTTGAATATGCAGTAGCAGCCTGTAGAAGAATATTCATTCTACCATTAAATAGTCAACTGTACTCATATCAATTACAAAAAATTCATATGGAGCAATGCAACTTGTATTCATGATGTTCATATATGTATATATGTATGCATGTATGTATTTGGTTTATAGAAATAACAAATATACATATTGCTATAAACGCCATACCTTCTGAAAATAAGATCTCATAGAATCTCAATGTTCTTTGGCACTCTCTCTAAATTTGTGATATTCATCTCCCTTAGCTACAAATTACGGAAATTCTGAATTGTAAAGAATAATATGATGAAAAACAGTGCAGAAACGTATATACAAGTTGTACAAAAGAGTTTATGATGAATATTTTGAGAAATGGTTATAAATGCTACGTGAAGAAGGAAATAAACACAATACAAACCCTTAAAGAAAACTACATCCAATCAAGAATCACCTTAAAATTCTTCCGTTCCTTTTTCTTCTTATTATTTCAGTAGACTTTTTTAAGTTCTAAAAAGGAACCAAAGAGTGACCTAACCACTTTTACGATTATTCTTATGTCTTGATTTCTCATAATAAGTAGAGGGGCAGTTATTCAAGTAGCTCTGAGTACTTATATATTCAAATTATGGCGGGAGTAGGACAAACAGAAGAAAAGTAATGCATATGTATCTAGCATACATGTGACTAACAATGAAAAGATAATTAATAGCAATTTGTCAGTTTACCCTTTCAATAGAGGTGATCAAGTGCAATTTAGCAAATAAAACTGTTTATAGTGATATTCATAACCCCATTTCAAAACCAGAGGTCACAATACAAACAAACTCACACATACAATAACATGCAAAGCCCGAGAAAATTAACAAGAGAATACCATAGATATCCTGCTAAGGTTCTGCATCAGTATAGCTGCAGCTAAACCTGCATCCGGCTAAGACAAGTCAACAGTTTCAGAAAAACATTTACCTCTAGGCTTGGGTTCAACCATAAATTTAATTTTTAAAAAGAATTTGTAACAATATGAATCTAGTAGATAGCCATTTAAAATGTTTCAGCTATATCAATTTCAAAAATACAAAATTAAAAGATTTCCCAAACAAAAGGGGGAAATAGAATGAAGAAAAAAACCATGCCTTTTTAACTGCAGAGAGTGTAAAGCAGGTATAAAGAATAGAAATTTCTTGTTGTATACTAAAAATCTAAACCACCCATCAAAGAAGATGACAATATCTAACGATTCGATGGGAATCTGAGACATGGGATGAAAGACAAGCGACGCAAAAGGATGGAGCAAAGAAAGGGGTAGCAAGGTTACCTTGCGGTGAGACCATCTGTTGAGACCATTTTCACGGCAGATTTTCTTGAGAACAGAGGTGCAAACGCCTGAGGGATGAAGATTGAATATAGAAATCATAAAATAAAAAACACCAAAGTAACAGAATTGTCCAATAAAATGCTTAAAAATAAAATACCAAGAGTGGAAGCAGCGTCGACAAGGGGAAGAGAGAAGAAGTCGGCAATGTCATCAAAAGAGAGATTAAGCAGCGGCTGCGGAGTTGGAGTTATGGTGATGTTTTAAGCTCATTTTTCCTTTCTATTTCCACTGCTCTCGCCCTCCCTTTGGCTTTCAATGTTGTCATCTTCTTTGACAAAATAGAGAAAAGAAAAAAATGTGAGAAGAAAAGAAACGTACGAGAATAAAAGAAGCAGAAATCGATGGAAGGGAAAAAAAAATTACCTTGCGAAACGTCAGAGTGGATGAGGGCAGAAAATGGAAAAGATGGTAACGAATTGGGAGGGAATCCCTAATCCGTGCTTAAAGATCAGAATGGCTATTACAGCCAACGTCCGTAATAGATGCGGAACGAAATCAATGTGTAATAGCATTACACCCAACCAAACATCCGTTTGGTAGTGGGCCCAGGGAATTGGGGGAATGCATACTGATTCCTCCAACCAAACATAGTGTAAGGTTCTTATATTAGGACTCGATTTGTATTTTGTCTCTTCTATTCAAAAAAATTAGCAAATTAATCCTTATAAATTAGGTTAAAGAGCAAACTAGACCTATTAAAAATTTGCAAATAATTTTTTTTTTACTATTAAAAATTGATTCTTGTAAATAGAATAGGGTACATGTGGCACGTAGAGGTGTCCATGGGTCAGGTTGGGTCTAACCAAAATTGTAGGTCCATTTGCTAGACTCGGTTCGAAAAATAGGCCTAAAATTTTCTCCGAGCTCAAATGGATAAAATGCTAAAACTCAGGCTTGGCCTGGCCCGTATTAGTTTTTTATATAATTTTTAAAATATATATAATACATCAAAAATACTAAAAACATTAAAATAAATATTTTCCAACAAATTAAAAATGAGCCTAAAATTTTGCCCAAGCCCAGCCCGGATAAAATGCTAGAACCCAAGCTTGGCCCAACGCGCATTAATTTTTTATATATTTTTTATATATATAATATATCAAAAATACTAAAAACATTAAAACAAATGTTTTCCAACAAATTGAAAATAAATTAAAAAATATGTATACTTAAATAACACTAAGATAGGTGCAACTTAACAAGCAAATGCCTCTAAAATAGTAACAAAATTAACAATAAAACAAAAGCTATATAATATCCAAACAATAACAACAAAATAGTAGCAACATAATAATGAAATGGTAACAAAATAGTGAAAAAAGAAAAAAGAAAAAAACAAGAAAACAGTAAAAAAAATATTTTTTTGCATATTCAGGTCGAGCTCAGGCCAAAAAAGCCTTACTTGAGGCCCGGCCCATTTTCTAAACATGCATTATTTTTTGCCCAAGCCTATTTTTCAAACCTATATTTTTACTCAAACCCTCCCACTTGTTTGGGTTGGCTTTCGGATCGAGTCGAGTGGCCCAGCTCATGGACAGGTCTAGTGACACACCATGTGTATCTGTCTAATTATTCTGTTAGCCACTTCAGTTTTTAATAGTAAAAATGGATGAAATTATTAATAGAAAAGACTAATTTGCTCTTTGATTTAACGTGCAATAACTAATTTGCCCATTTTTTAAATAAAAAGATTAATATGCAATTTGACTCTTAATCAAGGGCCTCCATGGTACTTTTACCTTTATTATTTTTAGGGTAAACTACCTATTTAGTGACTCGAGTCCCTATTTTGGTCTCCCATTTCAAAAATTTGTTATTTTAGTCACTCCAGTTAGATAAGTTGTCAATTTTAATCACTCCCGTTAGATAAGTTGTCAATTTTAGTCACTCTACCGTTAAAGGCTTTTGGTCACCAGACAAAATGTTGACATGGTTGTCTTTTGATTGATATAATAACAAACTTAGCCGTTAACACTTTGCATATTTTTTGTCAATTTGGTCCTAATTCTAAAAAAATTAACAAAATTTAACCCTCAATGATTGCACAATTTATCAATTTAGTTCAAATTCTAAAAATTCAAAAAAAAATATAATTTTAAAAACTTGAAAACATATATGATTTATTATAAAAAGATACAAAAATATAAGATATTAATATATATAATTGTTGTTATTCAATTAAATATATTTCAAGTTAAGAGTTTTATATATATTTTTATAATAAATATTTTTTTTTGAATTTTTGGAATTTGGACTAAATTCTCGAAATGTGTAAATATTAAGGGTTAAATTTGTTGATTTTTTAGAATTAGGACCAAATTGATAGAATATACAAAATTTTAAGGGCTAAATTTATTATATCAATAAAAAAATATCACATCAGCACTTCATCTAGTGATCAAAAGCATATAACGGTAGAATGATGAAAATTAATAATATATCTAACGAGAGTAGTTAAACTTGACAATTTATCTAACTGAATGACTAAAATAATAAATTTTTGAAATAAATTATGAGAGGAGAAATGGTGGTAAACTCGAGTGATGAGTTTACCCTTATTTTTAGAAGTAAAACACTAGCGGACGAATCCGGTCGAATTTAAGAGTTGTTAGAAAGGACTGACATCGCTTAAACTGAGTTGAAAAGAATTGAAAATTTGGAGTACAGCCTAATCTAACTAACACATGCACATTTCCTGGATAGAATGAATTTAGTAGTGAATGTGTTTAAACCGTAGAATCCAAATACAATGAGGTCATCTTGTATTTAATCCTTCCATTTTAAAAGCAACAGGGAATAAAGGTGTATTTGCTGGAGCCATTACCGCCGGGAATATGGTTCGAAGCCCTCCGCCTTCCCATTATTTTAATATTATCTTTTAATTATTATAACCATAAAGCCAGTTATTCAAAGGCAAAGACTAAAGACGTCACTATTTTATTAAAATAATTATACCTTGTTAGTTATAGAGTTGGTCAAACACAAAACCAAACAAAGCATTCGTTACATAACACAAATATAATAGTGAATTTATTTTTTTTAAATCACTATTAATCAAATAAAAAATTTATTCCATTTCTACGTTTTTTTTAAAATTAAATATGTATCATCTTATTTAAGAATAAAAATCTCTCATCTTTTTGTTGTGCATCTATAAGTGCCATTCGAGTCTAATACTGATACGTGAATGAAGAATCATCTTTATCTTCTAACCACAGTTTTTCATTTACTTAACGCTAAATATCAAAAACATGTTAAGCCGTTTATTCACACTAAATCTTGAATGAGAGTTTTTGAGAATTAACATCATCTTATTCATTTCACCTTTTATTCGGTAAACTCGTAGAAATGTAACCTTCCTTCCTACATATTTATTGAATGGGATTTTTTTTTTTTGCAAATAATTTGAATTAAAAGCTAAAAAAGAATTTGGGAATTGGGAAGAAAATTTATGGACTTCTTGTTGAATACCTTTAGAGCTCCCAACTAAAGACAATGAAATTGAAGCTACTTTGGACCGCATTGTTGTGAGTTTAGTCTTGAAGTAATGTGATTTTTTTTACTCCACTTCAAATAGTTTTTATAACCAATCCAATTCTCATTCTCTTACTTTAGAAAATGTACTAAATTTTACAATGGCTTAATGATAAATTTAGTCACTAATGTTTACATGTTTTATCAAAATGGTCCTGATTGTATTTTTGAGCCTTTTTTAGCAATCAACTTTTGTTCTTTTTTTCAATATGCTTTTTTCTAACAAATTTAATGAAAGTACCATTAAAAAAACTAATGGGGATGATGTGGAATTTCATATGTTGAATATTTTTAATGAAATGTAACTTATTACTTAGAGAGAAGGGATTCTATGAAATTGTGATTCCACGTCATCTCTAATAGGAGAATGACAAATCAATTTTTTTCCTCTTGATTTTCAGCTTTTTTATCCTAACAAAATTTAAATTCAACTAAAAATACTAAAAATCAGGAGGAAAAGTCTGATTTGTCATTCTCTTATTGGAAAGGGATAGAAATGACGTGGAATCACAGTTTCATATAATCTTTTCTCTTACTTAGATAACCCATTAAGATAATTATATGTGAAAAATAATAAAATAAATAAATAATACATTAAATTCAGAAAAACTCTTAATTTAAAAAAAATAGATGTAGTTATCTAAAAAATTAATTTAGTCAGTAAACAAACTTATAAAAGATGGAAACTTTTTAAAATAAAAGAAAATTCGAAACATTGAATTTATTATTACATCTATTAGAAAAAACATATTGAAAAAAAAAAGAATAAAAGTTGATGAGTAAAAAAGGCTAAAAATATAATTAAAATATATGAAAATGTTAAAGACTAAGTCTTTTACCATTAATCTCTCAAATCTGTAAGCAAGAAGAATAAAGGATGGGTTTGTTATTTTAGTAGTCAAAATTTTCTATTTCTTCATTTGATGGTGTGTACAGTTGAGATATTAGGAATGTTGTGTTTTTTCAATGGTTTTATTATTTTAGAGAACATTTACTTAATCAATCTCATCAAAGGTTGATCCTTTATAGTTTTTTCCGAACTCATTAATTAATGGTCATTGGCCATGTGTGATCCAAATTTAGAGAAAAAAAATTGTAGTAAAAGTTTATAAGTGAGGCATAATGAGTGGCAGAATAAAAGGGGAGTGGATTTTTATGATACAGAGATGAGTGGAATTTTTCACGCATATTCTTATATTTTTAAAAATAGGATAAAAATGGGGAATTAAAAATATTTGCTTTTGATTTTGAATAATGTCCCTTCTCAATCAACCCAACCTCCAATGGGTCCACATAGTTATTAAAGTGTAATCAAATCTTAATTTCCGCCGTTGTTCATTTCTGAAATGGAACCCTAAAGGCTAAGCCAAAAAAATCAACCAAAAAAAAAAAACCTCTTGAAATTCCTCCAATGGAGAACTTTTCCTACTCTTCGTATCCGGAATCCGGTGAATCTTCGCCTATTTCTCGAGAAATCGACTCCGAAAACCAGTCATGGGACGACCCGCCATCAACCAATGCTACTGCTAATAATAATGGTAACTATAGGGTCAAGTTTTTGTGCAGTTATGGGGGCAAAATCCAGCCGCGATCACATGATAATCAGCTTGCTTATGTCGGTGGAGATACGAAGATCTTGGCTGTTGATCGTAACATCAAGTTCTCCACTATGATAGCTAAGTTATCTTCATTGTGCGGTGGAGATTCTGAGGTTTGTTTCAAGTATCAACTTCCTGGTGAAGATCTTGACGCGTTGATTACTGTTACGAATGATGAAGATCTTGATCACATGATGTTGGAATACGATCGGTTGCATCGTGGCTCTGCCAAACCGGCCAGGCTGAGGCTGTTTTTCTTCCCGTTGAGTCCACCGCTTGTGGCGTCGGGGCTTGGTGGGAGTGAACCCAAGTCTGAGCGGCAGTGGTTCGTTGACGCATTGAATTCTTTGCAGGTTCAGAATATTGATGGCGTTTCGCCTCCAGCTTCGGCGGTGCCGGTTGCCAATCCTGATTTCCTCTTTGGTTTGGATAAGGTGAATTTGCCGGGTTCGGTCCCTGCTCCGGGGACTGCGGTTGTTCAAGAGATTGTTGCGAAGGATGTGACTGCGGGATCGGAATGCGGACCAGAGGACCGGTATGTGGCACCGGACCAGTTGTCTCCGGCGGAGATCCAGAGACAGATCCAGGAATTGCAGAGGATGCACATTGCTGCTACTCAAGATCTAGGCATTTTACAAAGGAAAATGGATGAATCTAATCCTAGAACCTGCAGTACTCAAGATCATTGCAAAATTCCAGATAAAATCGCCACTTCACCAGCTCCAGGATCAGGTACGACGCCAATGCCAATGCCAATGCCGACGCCATATTTTCCGGAGCAACATGTAACAACCGCCGGTTATCCAGGAACGGCCATGGCATTGGCCCAAGGAACTGACCAACCGGTTTACCTGATTCCGGCGGCCGGAGTTTATCAGCAGCCACCAACATTGCGACAGGTGACCGGACCCGCCGGCCAGCCTTACTACGGGTTGCAGCGGGTAGTTCAGGATGTTTACAGGGAGCAGCCGGTTTACAATGCAGTGCCAACCTCAGTTATGCAGCCCAAGAGTGGGGTTCCTGAGTCAAGATATGTACAGGTAGCTTACGATGGGACAGGAAGACAGGTTTATTACACGGTAACACCATGCCAAGCGATGGCACCGGCGGCAACAGCAGGTGGTGTCGCGGCGTTGAATCAGGACGGTAAGGTTGCCGTGAATGCTAAGGCTCCACCGCAAACTTCTTAGGTATGATTTTTCTTTAAAAAGTATATGATATTATTATTGTTTTGTTTATTATGTTATAAATATAATAATATAGTCCTTTGAATAAGAACAAAGACTTTTACGGGCGAATTTTTTAATCTCTTATCGAACCTTTTTAAATTCATTTTATCAGGGTCCTTTGAGGAGTGTTTTAGTGTTTAATGCGTTATCTTTGACAATGGTTGACCACCTCTGTAAATTAGCTTCTTGCTAACTAGGCAAAGCCAATCCTTAAACACTGCTGGAAGTAGTAAAAACAAACTTACCTCTTAGTTCAGCACTCCAATGTTTGGAGGGATTTTATACCGCTGCTGGAACTGTCTGATCTTGGGGTTACCATTGTATGTTTATTGTTGCCCCATGTTTCTTTGGGATTTTCACAAGTTTGCATGTTTTCGGCTTCTTTTCCATAAGACTCAAATTCCAAGGATGTAATATGGATATTTATTTTGCGATACAAAAATACATGGGCATTACTATTGTTGGATTCGTCGCTCATGTAGTTGTGGCAAGATCAAGTTCTTCAAACAAATGTTTGAGGACATGGATGAATTTTGTGACAATACCAACATGATCCTGCCTGGTTCTCTGTTTTCAGATTATTAAAATGGTTAAAAACTCACACGAAATCAAGCAGCATAGAAAATTGAGATGATACCCGCTTTTGTTGTGTTGATGATCTGTCAATACACTGCACTAAACTTCGGGTCTATCTTGCGGTTGCTTCCTACAGTTGGTAGTATATATGAAAGGAAAGTACTAAAGCCTTCCACAACCTATCCATTGTCTTTCCTAGAGGTGCTAATGGGCCTGGTGGCCTGGCTCGGCCGGATAGCCTGCCCGAAATATGGGAGGGTTTGAGTAAAAATATAGGCCCAAAATATGGATTTGAGTAAAAAAATGAGTCCGTTTAAAAAACGGGTCGGGCCTCGGGCACCACTTTTTTATATAACAAATATTTATTTTTTTATTTTTTATTTTAAAATATTTTTTTATTTTTAAAATAGTTTTTTAGTGTTTATTAAAAAAATGGGCCGGGCTGAGCTCGGGTTTGGATTTTTCTCGGGCCGGGCCGGGCTTAGACAAAATTTCAAGCCTATATTTCGGGCTAGGCCCGGGTCTAGGATGCGGGTCAAAAAATTTTTCTAGGCCCGGCCCAAACCCGACCCAGCCCACGAGCACCTCTAGTCTTTCCCTTTCTTTCTTTCTTTACATCACAACATAGTGAGTGAATTTTAATTTCAATCTTTCAAATGATTAAATTTCAATTTGATTCTTATATTTAACCTATATTTTAATTTTGATATAATTTAATACTTCAACTTTTATAATATTATTAGTTAGTCTAACTACTTTATTCTAATAAAAATGATTATATAAATTTTTAAAAATAATTAGCATTGTTAAATTTCTTTATTAAATTTAGGTTCGTTACGATATTTTTTAGTTACATGGATATCAAACGAAATTTTTTATTTAAAAATGTCAAACCAACAATTTTAACAAAAAATAGTATTAATAAATGAATTTAAATTTCTAAATTTAAAAAATAAATGGACTAAATTCCTGAAAATAAAAGAATTGATTTAATTTTGATAAGTTTTACTAGTTAATCGAATCTTGTTTTCCATTTATTTAAAATAAATTAGAAAACATATTATATTTAAAAATAATAGTACATTATATATTATATCAAATAAAATAATACATATTTATTAGAATTTATCGCACTCATTAGTGGGTGAAAAGATCATTATTGAAAGTAATTATATTTAAAATAAAAATAGGTTTTTAGGGTAATGGTTATTTTTAGGGGTAGTTATTGAAAGTAATTATTTATCACACACGTGTGTGATAAATATACTCGTATGTTTAAAAATAAAAGAATAGCTTAGTGGATATTTTTACTCATAGTAAATGATATTTTAATGGGTTTTGAAATTTTGGTTGTTTGGGTAATAGATTTTGGATTTTATTATAAATATGATTACTATATTTTATAGTATCTAATATTTCTTTTTGAAAGTGTTCCAAGTTCAAATCACGTCTAAATATAAATATATCTAATGAATTACGAGTATTAAATTATTACAATAAAGGTTTTATGAAGAAGTATAAAATAGAATCAAATCATTACGGTACAAACAAAATAAGAAATGGCAGAGGCTAAGCCAGGAAATTTAGATTGTGGAGCCAATTTTTCAAAAATTAAAGCATTTGTAGAAGTCATATAAACTAATGCATAATATTAATTCTTGATAAACCGATGTATATCTTAAATATAAGACTATTACAAAACTATTAAAACAATAATTAAAAAAAAACGGCACATGAAATAAATTTGAATAACACATTTTTTTACAATTGCCCATGACGCTTTCTCATGTGTTAAAACCATTAAATTACCTTCTCTTTATCAATTTTTAAAAAATATCTTTCTCAACATATGTAATCAAACAATCATTCATCAATTGATCTCCAATTCGATTCCTCAAACGATTTTTCACAACTTTCATTGCATAAACGACTCTTTCCACACTTATAGCAACTAACAAAATCAACACTAACTTAATCAAGCGATATACCAATGGATAAACAATGTTCTTTTTTGTATCAACCATCTTTTTAGAAAGAACTTGAATTCTTTTCAAATTTGAGAACTCCCTATTTGATCGCATGTCAATAATGTATGTCTCCAATTGGTTATTAAGTGCAAGAACTTCAACTGGAGAAAAACTAGATGAATAAATTTGACCAAGACGAATCAACTTTGTTTGTCAAAGTTCCAAAACTCTCATTCGGACATAAGCAATATACACATAATAACAGCTCCGTATTTACTTCATTGAAACGATTGTTAAGCTCTTGAAGTTGTGTACCTATAACGATATAAAATAACTCCACGCGATAATGATGCATATTTGTTACCTTGTGAGCTTTCCTCCGTGACCTTCCTTTTTGCAACAAAGTCATCATTCATATTAGGAACATCAATATCATGTTTTTGACAAAAGGATGATACTTCTGAAAATAATGAAGTCCATCCATCTTCTCGGAACTTTTGTAACCATTCTTTTGAAATCCTTACCAATAAGATGGCATTAACGATATCTTGATCTTTTCTTTGAAGTGCTTCTGACAAATCATTTGTGATCCCTAACACGTGTCTCATTAAATGTAAGGAAAAAACAAATTCAAATGATTACATCAAATCTAACAATGTATTAACTTCAACTTTTTGATCGGATGTTAAACCATCATCTATTATAATTTCAAGCAAATCAACTATCGAAGTGAACACGATGATTATGTTTAAAAGCGTACCATAGTGTGATCCGCTACGAGTATTGCCTGGGTGAATGAAAGTTGTCTTTTGATTTAATCCTCGTTCAGAACAAATTTCAGAATTTGACAAAGCCTTTTGAACTTCACAAAATTGCAATTCACGAAGCATATCATGACGTTTGCAAAAGCCTCTTACAACATTTATTAAGGAATCAATCAAACTGAAAAGTGATGCAATCTAGATATGATTTTTTGTTGCTGAAATCAATGCCAATTGGAGTTGATGTGAAAAGCAATGAATGTAAAAAGCTGATGAGTTTTCTCTTAAATTCAAACTTTTCAAACCATTAAACTCCCTTTGCATGTTACTAGCACCATCATAACCTTGTCCCCAAACTCTTGATGTGCGTAATCCAAATTTAGCAAAGAAAGCATCAAATACTACTTTAAGTGATAATACAACAGTATCCTTGAAACACCCATACCTGACTCGATCACCAGTCCGAGTCGTGAGATGCTACATTGGTTGTTGAAACAACGACAATCATTTACATTCAATTTATACCATTAAACAATTAAACATAATCAATATATGCATGTAATGCAATATATATTCATTATCGTGTCTTATATGAGCTTACTAAAGTTCTTTTTCTATCCTGAGGTCGAATTAGGATCATATTGTAAAGATTTCAAAGTTTTAGGCCGATGTCGCGACTTCGTCACTTCCTCATCATGACGTGGCCATCATAATATGTCACGTCGCGACGACACACCTATGCTCGTCACAACGCCACTCACTGAGATGGCAAAGTTGTGACGTCAATAGTTCGTGGTCGCGACGTTATCCCTATTTTTGGAAAAAATGCACAATTTGATACCTATTCCATCGATTTTAACCAATCCCTTTCATTGTTTCAACCAAATATCAATTCAACCATTGTCAAAACCTTTCAAGACATGCTACACAAGTTTATTACATTCTCATACAATCATTTATCAAGTCATTCCATGCATGTTCATCAATTAGACACAATTATTCATTTTTATTCATTAAACAATACAAGTAGGCCATACAAGCTTATCACAAGCTTATCTATACCATTTCTTTTTAGCATTATAAGCCTAAATGACTTTAATTGAGCCAAAACAAAACATACATTAGGCATACTTCCAAGCATCATATTCAAATGAGTTAATTCCAAACATTTATCAACTTATTTATCATATTCACCTCATTTAGTAACATTCCACATATCAAAGCATATAAGCATATATCATCACTTATTTTAGTTTGAACATGACTAATGCCATACATTTGCCAAGTCACATGAAAAACATATTACAAAAAGAAGTCATGTCACATTGCCATTAATCATCTAGCCGAAATGACCATTTGCACATTATGTTACTCCTATATACGTACCACAAAGTCAAGATTCAAAAATTAGTTACTGTCTTGTTGATAGTGTGAGCTTTACATTGGTATGGTTCGGCAACTCTGTAAGGTAAAAATCTACAGGGAAAGAAAACAACCAGAGTAAGCTTATAGAATGCTTAGCAAGTTCAAAAATGGAAATTAAACATACGTTGAACACTTAATGCATAGTTAACTAATCAATTTGATATTCAATCTAACTATCATTTGGCATGTTAAAACACAACTAAGCATATAACAACATTGCCAAATTAATATGTTTGTGAAGTTATGGCTCGTATTTTTTAGCTTTTCTTCTCCTAGTTAAACCCTGTTTTTACTTTCCTACTTAAATTATGTTTTTAGTTTCACACTTAAACTTTGATTAGTGTAGGTTGTTTTAATATTAATTGACCAACAAATTTAGCCTATAAATAGACCATTTTCCATCCTAGAAAGATGACCCATTACACATTTAAGTATTAGCTTTTACAAGCTTTCATAGAATTTTGTGTTTATATTTTGAGGGTTTTTATTTTGAGTTTTAAGGTTTAGTTTTATCTCCATCTTTTGTATTCATTGTTTTTGTCGTTTTAGTGAAATTATATTTACCCGTGGTTTTTTATCCTCTTCGGATGGGTTTTTCTACGTAAAATATTTGTGTTCGATCTTTTTAATTTCTTTGTTATTTTACTTATTTGTTGCTTAATCAGGTTTATCCCCAACAAACTGGTATTAGAGCTAGTTCGATTTCTGCAATTAACCTATTCAGAGATGACAGGAACAAGGTTTGATATTGATAAGTTCGATGGCATCAAAATTTTCAATTTGTGGCAAGTTCAGATGACGACAATTTTGATTCAGGGCAATCTTGAGAAGGTCCTTACAGAAAATAAGCCTACAAACATGGATAAATTAAAATAGGATAAGTTAGATGAAAAGGTTATATCCACAATTTAATTATGTCTAACAAATAATGTGTTGCATGAGGTTTTGATGGAGAAAACGACATTCACTGTATGGAAAATGTTAGAAACCTTTATGCAACAAAGTATCTGGCTAATCGATTAGTGCTGAAACAACAATTGTACACGTTTCGCATGAATGAAGGTAAGCACCTTAAAGATCACATCAGTCAATTTATTACTCTTTTGAATGATATAAAGAATTTTAAGGTTAAAATTAACAATAAAGGTCATGTTATGCTATTATTGTGTTATTTACCCCCTTCATACAATTCTTTCAGAGAAACCTTGATTTATGGTAGAGATAATTTCTCATTCGAGGATGTGAAGGGTCATCTATTGAGCAAAGACAAACTCGACAATGAGTTTGGTTCGAATAGCAAGTCAGATAGGCAAGTCTAAGTTTTGGTAACATCAAGGAAGCGAGACAAGAAATTTTGCTATTGTAAGAAGTTAGGTCATGTCAAGGCAGATTGCTACAAACTGCAAAATAAAAGGGCTACTGAAAGCAACGATGAAGATTTAGCTAATGTTAAGTTGGCTAATGACAATGGTGATGATTTCTTGTTGGTGTCAACAAGTGAAAACTCCAAGCTTACGTCCAAGTGGATCCTAGATTCACAGTGTTCTTTCCACATATGTCCCAACAAGGATTGGTTCTCCACATATAGTTTAGTTGAAGGTGGAGTTGTGCACATGGGGAATAGTTCACCTAATAAGGTAACCGATATTGGTACTGTTTAGATCAAGATGCACGACTGGACAATTAGGACACTATCAGATGTCAATCATGTACCTGACTTAAAGAAAGAACTCATCTCCTTGGGAATTTTAGACTTGAAGGGTTGTGTAACAGCCTAATTTTCAATAGTGTCGGAAATAGTAATTCGAGATCACTAAATCTGACCAGTGAGTTTTAAAATCTAATAAATAAATACATATGAGACAAGTGTGATTATAGAAGAATTCTTGAATTGGTGAATTTTGTGATTTAAAAAGAATTTAATAGGTAAATTGGGTCTAAAACGAGGTATCGACACCTCGAACCCATAAGATGAGCCATAAATATATTTATGGAGTGTCATTGAGTTAGTACAAAGTTTCGTTAGAAAATTTTAATGTTTGGATAGTCAATTAACTAAAAAGAACTAAATTGAAAATAGTGTAAAATTTGTTAAATTGTGATTAAATAGCTTAAGTGACTAATAAGGAGGGATTTAAAAGGAAATTAGGCCCAAATTATATGGGCTAGACGGTTGGGCAAGAAAAATCAGCAAGAAAGTAAGGAGAAACAAGGGAAAAATTGGAAACTTTACAAATTAAATATATAAAATAAAGACAAAAGTGAAAAATCTAGAGATTTCTTCATAATTTATCAGAAAAAATGCCATAGGAGGTCTGAAACAAGCTGGTTTCTTATATTTTTATACCATGTGAGTTCAATTCTTGCTTTTTATTTGAAATTTTTATGTTTTGTGACTTTTACAACTAGGTCCAACTATTGAATTCATTAGTTTTTAATTCCATGAGTGATTTTGTAAGTTACCATGAATAAGTTTTGGAATTTTATGATGAATTATTATATATTTGAAGTTTTAATTTCATTATATTATGATTTTATTAAGTGAATTTAGTAGAAAATAATTTTTAGGACCTAATTGTAAAAAAGTTAGGAATTGGGGTTTTGTACTTAAATTTTGAATATAAAAGGCTGTATAGTAGTCTAAAGTGATTAGCTAAAGTGTTATTGGAGGAAAAAAATTTTCAATTAAAGTGTTAACTGAGTAGGGACTAAATTGTAAAAATTGTAAATTTTAGGGTAAAAGTGTAATTTTGAAAATTGAAGGGCATAAATTTTGAAGTGAATTAGTATTGAATTAGATGCTAATGAATGGAAAATTTTATATTATAGATCAGGAATTCGAAGATAAACGCGAAAAAGGAAAAAATATCAAACTAGTCCCTAAACTTTTACAACTCCTACAAATTGGCCCAGGTAAGTTCATACGGCTGAAATTTTATGATTAATTGTTAATGTGGAAATGATATATTGTATCAATTTGTATATTGTTGTTGAATTATGATTATGGTAAAAAAATAAAAAATGAGATTTTTAGTTCAAATTAAGGTATACGCAGGATTGGGTACATACATTCGGTAATCAGTAATGAATTGACGAATAAGTCCATGGTGAATCCATGGCAAATTGTGAAAAGTAGGTATGGTGTTTCAATGAAGAAAACCATACTGACTTGTGAAAAGTAGGTATGATATTTCAGTGAAGGAAACCATATTTAGTTATAGCATTGTAAAAGATTCAAGCAAATCGTGGCACCGGGCAAACAATGTACTCAAATCCGTAAGACGATCCTTAATTTGACAAGTACTTAAAAATGTAATTAAGCTAAATGTTGGAATATAAGTTGACATCTGATATTGAGTTCGATTGAGTAAATTCATTGTTTGAGATTGTGATTGGCAGGAAATGTTGAATTTTTATTTGTTTATTAATATTGTTAGTGAAATTTTGGTAAGATTTTATTGTGAGCCTATGAACTTACTAAGCTTTCTGTAAGCTTACTTGTGTGTGTTTATTGTTTCTTGTATATTGAAGTATATGTATGTTCAGAGGATCGGATCTACATCAACGATCACACTATCCAGATTTACCCCGGTAGATTTTGTTAAACAACTTTTTGATTTATATGGCATGTATAGGGACTTAGTCATTTTGTGTGTATGCTTATGATATGGCTAAGGACTAGTAAGTAAATATTTAATAATGATTAAATATTTAAATGACTATATAAGAACGTGTTTTGGTGTTGTGTATGCCTAAATGATAATTAATACAAAGAAATTATAAAAGAGTTAAAATTTTTTGCAATGGAACATTTTTTAGACAGCAGCATTGACGTGAATTTGAAAAATCACCAAAAATGGTGCAAATTGAATTAGAAGCTGAGTGAGATATGAAATTAAATCTGAATGAGTCTATTTTCACATGAAATAAATAAAGCAAGAAAAAGAGTTATATGTTTTTAGATATTTGAATTTTAGCAAGACAGGGTAAGAATGGTTTTTGAAGTCTCATGTTCTGACTTTAGAAAATCATTAAAAATTGTACAGAAATAATTATGAGTTATAATTTATATGTATAGATTCCTTAGTGAGTCTATTTTCAATAGAAACAAGCGGAAGCACCATATGAAGTATGTACAATAAGATAATTTATTTTTAGTGAACAGTGGTCAGAACCGTCAGACAGTGAAACAGGGGAGACTTTAACGAATACATTGTATTAATTGGCTAACCCAAAAATTTTAGAAATTTTATGGTAAGAAGATATATAAGTCTAGTTTTAGGTCTTGGGTAAATGGTGTTACATTTATTTAATTTCACAATTTCTGACACATATAATTCCGCTAACAAATTAAAATTTACCGAGATCTTTGCCGGAGTCGAACACGAGGCATTACTTGACTTAACTTACCAGTACGGAGCATAAAAATTTGCTTTTAAAATTAATTCACTCGCGTTCAATCAATACATCCCTAAAAAGAGCACTCGAGACCCTAAAACATACAACAGAAATGATTCGGGTCAAAACCGGGAACATTAAAAATTTTCCGAATACTTCAACAAATCAAAATAATTTATTTCACTATTCACAATAAAACTGTCCACCTGCATAATTGTCACTAATTTAATTATAACTCGAGTTAAAAAAATTACAATTTAGATCCATAATTTTTTCCTGAAACTAGACTCATATATCTTCATACCATAAAATTTCCAGAATTTTTGGGTTAGTCAATTAGTACAGTTTATTCGTTAAAGTCTCTCCTGTTTCACTGTCTGAAGGTTCTGACCTCTGTTCACTAAAAATCAATTATCTCATTGTACAGACTTCATATGGTACTTCCTCTTGTTTTAATTGAAAATATACTCACTCAGTAATCTATACATGTCAATTATAGCTCATAATTCTTTCTGTATAATTTTTAATGATTTTCTAAAGTTAGAACATGGGACTTCAAAAACCATTCTTACCCTATCTCACTAAAATTCAAATATCTAAAACTATATAACTCTTTTTCTTACTATATTTCTTTCATGTGAAAATAGACTCATTCAGCTTTAATTTCATATCTCACTCAACTTCTAATTCAATTTCCACCATTTTTGGTGATTTTTCAAATTCACGTCAATGTTGCTGTCTAAAAACTGTTCCATTGCAAAAAAAATTTTACTCTTTTATAATATCTTTGGATTAATTATCATTTAGGCATACACAACACCAAAACACGTTCTTATATAGTCATTTAAATATTTAATCATTATCAAATATTTACTTACTAGTCCTTAGCCATATCATAAGCATACACACAAAATGAATAAGTCCCTATACATGCCATATAAATCAAAAAGTTGTTTAACAAAATCTACCGGGGTAAATCTGGATAGTGTGATCGTTGATGTAGATCCGATCCTCCGAACATATATATATACGTCAATATACAAGAAACAATAAACACACACAAGTAAGCTTACAGAAAGCTTAGTAAGTTCATAGGCTCACAATAAAATCTTACCAAAATTTCACTAACAATATTAATAAACAAATAAAAATTCAACATTTCCTGCCAATCACAATCTCAAGCAATGAATTTACTCAATCGAACTCAATATCAGATGTCAACTTATATTCCAACATTTAGCTTAATTGCATTTTTAAATACTTGTCAAATTAAAGATCGTCTTATGGATTTGAGTACATTGTTTGCCCGGTGCCACGATTTGCTTGAATCTTTTACAATGCTATAACTCAGTATGGTTTCCTTCACTGAAATATCATACCTACTTTTCACAACTCAGTATGGTTTTCTTCATTGAAACACCATACCTATTTTTCACAACTTAGTATGGTTTTCTTCACTGAAACACCATACCTACTTTTCACAATTTGTCATGGATTCACCATGGACTTATTTGTCATCATCACTGATTACCGAACGTATGTACTCAATCCTGCGTATCCCTTAATTTGAACTAACAATCTCTTTTTTTTTTTTACCATAATCATAATTCAACAAAAATATACAAATTGATACAATATATCATTTCCAAATTAACAATTAGTCATAAAATTTCAGCCGTATGAACTTACCTGGGCCAATTTGTAAGAGTTGTAAAAGTTCAGGGACTAGTTTGATATTTTCTATTTTTCGCGTTTATCTTCGAATTCCTGATCTATAATATAAAGTTTTCCATTCATTAGCATCTAATTCAATACTAATTCACTTCAAAATTTATGCCCTTCAATTTTCAAAATTACACTTTTACCCTAAAATTTACCCTAGTTAGTTAACACTTTAATTGAACAAATTTTTCCTCCAATAACACTTTATATAATCACTTTAGACTACTATACAACCTTTGATATTCAGAATTTTAAGTACAAAACCCCAATTCCTAACTTTTTCACAATTAGGTCCTAAAAATCATTTTCTACTAAAATCACTTAATAAAATCATAATATAATGAAATTAAAACTTCAAATATATAATAATTCATCATAAAATTCCAGAAATTATTCATGGTAACTTACAAAATCACCCGTAGAATTAAAAACTAATGAATTCAATAGTTGGACCTAGTTGTAAAAGTCACAAAACATAAAAATTTCAAAGAAAAAGCAAGAATTGAACTCACATGGTATAAAAATATGAGAAACCAGCTTGTTCAGACCTCCTATGGCAATTTTTCTGATAAATTATGAAGAAATATCTAGATTTTTCACTTTTGTCTTTATTTTATATATTTAATTTATAAAGTTTCCAATTTTGCCCTTGTTTCTCCTTACTTTCTTGCTGATTTTTCTTGCCCAACAGTCCAGCCAATATAACTTGGGCCTAATTGCCTTTTAAATCCCTTCTTATTAGTCACTTAAGCTATTTAATCACAATTTAACAAATTTTACACTATTTTCAATTTAGTTCTTTTTAGTTAATTGACTATCCAAACGTTAAAATTTTCTAACGAAACTTTTATACTAACTCAATGGCACTCCATAAATATTTATAAAAATATTTATGGCTCGACTTATGAATTTGAGGTCTCGATACCTTGTTTTAGACCCAATTTACCCATTAAACTCTTTTTAAATCACAAAATTCACTAATTCAAGAACACTTCTATAATCACACTTGTCTAATATGTATTTATTTATTAGATTTTAAAACTCACTGGTCGAATTTAGTGATCTCGAATCACTATTTCCGACACTACTTAAAATTAGGCTCTTACAGGTTGTAGAATTAACATTGAGTCAAACAACATTAATGTATCCCGTGGAGCTCTCATTTTGATGAAAGGTAAAAAGATTGGCAATCTTTATGTTCTAGAAGGATCAATGGTGACTGGTGAAACAAGACGTACCTCGTCTGTTAAGAAGTCAAAGTCAACTTATTTGAAATGGAGACAACTTGATCATAGAAGGGAAAAAGGTATGTCATTTTGTATAAGAGAGGTTCTTTTTTGGATGTAGGTTTTGAAAATATAAGGCATTGCATTTGTGGAAATCATACCCGGGTCAGTTTTGATTTGGCAGTGCACAAGTCAAAGACTAAAAGACTTCTAGCTTCTAAACAGAACTTCGACTCAATTAATATCTTACATAATTCGAGATAAACTTATTGCGGGCTTTGGCAAAAAAAACGTTGTGGAAATACGAGTCAAGGTGGAGATTTTTGGAGTTATGCTTCATATTTTTCGGTTTTTCTTCTCTTAGTTAAAATATATTTTCAGTTTCCTACTTAAACTCAGTTTTTAGTTTCACATTTAAACTCTGATTAGTGTAGGTTATTTTAATATTATTTGACCTACGAATTTAGCCTATAAATTGGACATTTTCCACCCTAGAAAGATGACACATTACACATTTAGGTACTAGCTTTTACAAGCTTTCAAAGAATTTTGTGTTTACATTTTGAGAGTTCTTAATTCGGGTTTTGGGGTTTAGTTTATCTTCACCTTTTGTACTTTTCGCTTTTGCCATTTTAGTGAAATTATATTTGCTCGTGGTTTTTTATCCTCTTCGAAGGGGTTTTTCCACGTGTGTTAGAGCTTTTCAATTTCCTTGTTATTTTACTTATTCATTGCTTAACCGAGTTTATCCCCAACAGTGCTAGTCATATTTCCTAATCATCAGTAATGTCGAGACTTAACAAAATCATGAAACCATCCACATATCAAGCATTAATAATCACCATTTCATTTCCAGTCCTCAATTAACTTTCCATTTTCAATTAATTGCATATCGTCCAATGGAACTATAGTAAAACATGTTCGAATATACGAGAATGTAATGCTCACACAACCTAACATTTTAACAGAGTTGCTTACACAAGTTAACATTATATTGAGGTTACTCATCCGAGTTAAACCTACGATACGTTTAACTTGAGAATCTACAACAAATGGTCATGTAAGATCATGTAAATCCCTGATCAAATATGTGTATAACCCTAATGGCATGCCATATGTATCCTAACATTTTACTAGGTTCACTCAGGCATCACTTTCGTATGAATATTATTACTAATCCTTATACATAATTTCATTTATCAATACAGGTCATGTATTCAATCAATATTTGTATTTGCACTCTGTACTGTTTCAATATAACCAATACTAACATCAATTTACAATTCAGTCCATTTTAAGACATATGTTCCAAATTTATTAATTCTACTAAATTCTAATATATAATTAAATTCAGCCATCAAACCTACATAAAATAAAATAAAGTGGTAAGTTCTATATGAACTTAACTGTTCAAAATAAGTAAAGCGAGTTCTTCAAGGGCTAATCCATAATTTTAATTTTTTCCCCGATCAACTCCACTCCGATTTGATTCTTAATCTAAACAATCGTTTATATCATCAATCAATACTATATATCTCCCTATTATGCTATGATATGAATGAACCATTATAAAATCAATTTTTTAATAACCTTAACATTTTACATGTTATTTAATTTAGTCTCTCAACTCAAGATAGTTATAACTTTAAATTCTTAGCCTCAGATTAAAATCTGATTCCAAATATTATCACTAGGGACCTTAAACTTTATATTTCTAACATAATTTCATAAAAATTTACACTCTTTCAATTTGGTCCCTAAGATAACAAAGTTAACAATAAGCTAGATTAACATTGCAATCTAGTATTTTTCATATTCTAAGCTTAAAATCTATTAATTTCAAGCTTACTTCTTCAAGAAATCAACACTAGCAACTCTCTGTAACTTTAACAGTTTTATAAATTGGTATATGGGTTAGCTAAATTAAGCTCCTATGACCTCAAATCTTTAAAAATTACAAGAAGAAGACTTGAAATTACTTATTAATTAATTGTTGGCCTAAAGTTTCAAATGTTTAGAAGGGTTTTTCTTCTTGCTTAGACGTCCACATGAAGAAGATGACAAGGTTTATCATATTTTTCCACTTATTTATTATTTATACTTTACTTAAAATCTAATTAAACTTACTTAATTATTTTAACAAGGTTTAATTAATCTAATTTACTAATTAATTATATTTTATGAAAGTTAGCATCATCATCCATTAACTTTAATTTAATAATGGTTTATTAACCATTTGTCCCTTTGGTTAATTTTAATTTAAGTCCCTAAGTCTTTGGCCAATTAAAAACCTATAATGATTAAATTTTTACAATTTAGTCCTTAAGCCTTAATTAACTATTAATTCGAAAAAATTACTAGACCAATCTTTAATATATTTGTATAATAGCCTCACAAATGTTCATATTTAATATTTACAAACTCGATTTATAGAAATAGGATTCTAAAACCATATTTTTGAAATCATTAAAAATCGAGTTGTTACAATCATCAACATGGACAATTCCCAAAAATCTTTCCAAAATGTCTCTTTTTATTGGCATTTTGTAGCGTAATTCCCATCTTTTTCTTTATTCGATACATCACGCGAATCATCTACTAGTAAAGCAAATAACTCATCTCGAAGATATTCAATTATGATATTTGTGGTCTTTATTGCAGCAACTCATGCAATGGCTTTTTGAATATCAAGAGAAGTTAAACGATTGTTTTCTAGATCATTTTACAAAAAAACTTTTTCTACCACATCATTATGATCACTAATTAACTTATAAAGTTCAAGAAAGTTACCTTGGTTGAGTGAATCAATGGACTCATTATGTTCTTAAAATGTTACACCTTCTTTCAGAAGAAACCAAGCACAATGTGTTGTCTTTGATTCATCAAGTCATCACACTTTCTTACGGCTTTATTTTGAAAACTATTTGGCCTCTAACATGCATGTCTAATCTATCTTTTTAATTCCAATTGTTGAATCCACAACTCTCAAATGCACTATCGCCTTTCTTGTTCTAATCAAAATTAAAAAGATAGCAACATAAACAAAGTAAGACATCTTCTTTAATATTTTACTCTAGCTAATTTCCATAGTCTATATACCAAGAAATTGGAATTTTCACTCTACTCCATCAATTTTTCTTTGGGGAAAGTTGTGGTTGTGAGGTTGAAAAGGTCATTTTTACAAATATGTTATCTTATATTATATCTATCATTTGGATGTTAATCTGTAATCATATTTCTCAATCCTGGATCTGCCAAAATGTTTTCAAGGCTAAATTAAACTTGAATTTTTTTTTATCATTTTTCGATTTGGTTTGTATCTCACTTTGGCTATTCACTCTTTTTCCTTATTTTTCTTCTTCTACTTCCTTAGTAAACCTTCTTCTAATATATATTTTTTAGAACAAAAAAATCTAAGCCTTAAACACAAATATTTTCATGAAACCGACATACAACTAGTAATTTTCTTTTACAAAAATAAAATTCACTCAAACTTTAAGTTATTTTTTGGTGTCATGAGAATGCAACATGTCAATTTTCAAATATAAGATTCACATTAATCACACTAGCAATAATAATTTCTAAATAAGAATGCTACATTTCTAATCAATATTTAAGAAATTTAAGATTATATAAATACAATCATTCTTAATTTCTTGAAGGATTTGTATTAATTAACCTCTAAAAATAATTACTCAATCAAGATGTTAGTAGTCTCATACAAAATCAATATCCCAATATCATTTAATAAATAAAAATAAATAACTCTTGCATAAAGCTCCTAAACTATTACAAAAAAAGAAGCTACAATCCTAAATATCTATAAGTTATCAATAAACCTTGAAAAAAAAAGTTGTTACCAAATTAGGAAAAACCCACCTGAAATTAGTAAAAGATTGATCGCCCTTCTTGAAGAAATTCTAGAGAATAAGATAAATTTAAGAGAAAAGTGATGAGTATTAAAAGAAAAAAAAGGATTAGATATTTTGGGGTTTTAGTAGGTGAAGAGAAATTTATTTATTTTTATATAAAATAATTATTTTTAAAAGAATTTGGTATGATCAAATTTTTGGGGCTAATTTACCAATAAAAGCTTATTTTTTTTATAAATTTACCGAAATGGGCCCGGTATTTTATTATTTACCGAAATGGGCCATTTTCCAGAAAATCGTGTCCACGTCGGAGCGATGTCAGGGGACATGCCAAAAAATCGCGTCCACGTCAGCGCGCTTTGCTGACGTAGCGCGTTACAGGGGACGCGATTTGCTTGTTTTTCCCACGTTAGGTTTTTGGATTTTAGGGTTTTTAAGGTTTTGTAGAAAAAAGTAAACAAATAAGTCGTGCCCACGTTTACGCACTTTTGCTACTGTAGGTCCTGAAAAAATAATTTCTAGTTGACGTTTTTGAGCAAATAGTATAAAATCGCTTCTAGCAGGATGCTGTTTGATAAGAATTTGTGAAATCGCGGCCTCGTGGACGCGCTTTTGCTACAGTAGGTCCTGGAAGAAATAATTTCGAGTTGACGTTTCTGAGCAAATAGTATAAAATCGCTTCTAATAGGATGCTATTTGAGAAGAATTTGTGAAATCGCGCCCTCGTGGACACGCTTTTGCTACAGTAGGTCCTGGAAATTGAGAGGAAATTTGAGAGAGGATTAGTTTGTGAAAAAAAAGGGGTGGGGTATTTATATATTTTTTTTTACCATGGGGGGGCAACGGTCAAATTTTTGACCGTTGGCAAGTCGCGGCCACATAAGCGCGCTTTGCTGACGTGGCAACAAATCACCTCCTCGTAGACGCGATTTGTTGCCACTTCAGCAAAGCGTGCTGACGTGGCCGCGATTTCCTAGCACGTCCCCTGACATCACGCTGACGTGGACTCGATTTGCCGAAAAAGGCCCATTTCGGTAAATAATAAAATATCTGGCTCATTTATGTAATTTTAAAAAAAATAAAGTTTTTTTGGTAAATTGCCATTTTTTGGTGGGTCTATTTTTTGTGGGGTCAATTGTATAAAATTAAAAATATATATAACTATTTCTTTTAAGGTGACCCCACAATCATTCAAGTGATTCGGTCGTTAAGAATTGGTACAATCTAAATTAAAGTCAATAAACAGGACTAAAACCCACATAGGAAAGCCACACATGATAGGACTATAACACCCTCTACCCGTATCCGTTGTCGGAATAAGGCATGAGCCATTACCGGAGTTTACTGAAGATTTTCAATAATTCTGAATCATTTATTATTCATATTCTGAAAATAATCATAACGTCCCTCTATTGGGCCTTCGAAGCCCAAAACATTCATTAGGAACCTACTGGGATTAAATCGGAATCATAGGGAATTTTTCGCAAAATCCTAAATAAATATATATAGATTTTACAATTTTTTTTATTTCCAAATTAGGTGCAGGATTCATACGGGCGTATCACATAACAAATCTTTTCATAAGAAATTGCATAACTGAAACCTTTCCATTCTTTCATAAGCTCAATTATATTTTCATCTAAGCACTTACCATTCCAATGCACCTTATAATTAAACATATTACCATTCAACAGTAATTTGGCTCTTGCAAAAACTTCAAGCAACAACATTGGTCAGCGTACTTTAATATTGACAAACTTATTTTCTCGCCATGTCTCACTTAAATTTATTACTCGTCTTAATACACATAATTTTCCTTGTATCAACGTATCAAAGATAATCTCATATTTACATGTCATGATACATATCATTTTCTTATTGTTTCTTCTTAAATATAAATCATTCAATTCATTATGACAATATTTCATGTACCATAATTTTTATAAGTTCAATGTATATTTATTCCAGTAGCAGTTCATAATCTTGAATATGCATAATTATCAGGCAAGTTTCACATACATGTATTTTCCATGTCATATTTCAGTATATCAAATAATTATCATTTCTATGTATTTCAAGTTTAATTTCATGATTTTAAGTACTTATCATTTTCTATTTTTATCCCATTGAATTTCTCAGAATTTCGATGGATTTTCAGGTGTACACTTTAGTGTACAAATTCGAGTCCGTCAATTCATATTCATGTGCGCACATTTTCCAATTCAGAGAGCACACTCCCGCGAACCTCATTTCTTACAGTGGGATTACCAGTCCAGGCTAAATCCCCTGCAAGAGAGCACACTCCCGCGAACCTCATTTCTTACAGTGGGATTACTAGTCCAAGCTAAATCCCCTGCAATGACAATTACTCTAATGAGCTTGGATCTGAATTACCAGTCCAGGCTAAATTCAGACCCTAATTCGGATTACCCGTCCGAGCTAAATCCATTTTCCACATATTCTTCGGGAGGGCTATATCAAGATCACCCGTCTAGGATAGATCTTTTTCACACATATTCTTCGGGAGGGCTATATCAGGATAGGATCACCCGTCCGGGCTAGATCCTTTTTACCGTCAATTCTTTTTTAAAGATCCATCGAATTTTCCTTTCATTCAACCGGGATTTCTTCCCCTTTTTATCAATTATATCAATGTTTCAATGAACATTTAAATTATATTCACATCAATAACATACATTTCAAGCATTTAAGAATATAATTCAGGTTACACGAACTTACCTCGTTACTTGTTCGTGTTTACAATTTCACTAATCCGATGTTTTTTTCTTTTCCATATTCAAGTCTCGTATTTGAGTCATTCGAATCTTTATAAATAAATTTAATCATCATTTTCATTCATTTCATATTCTGATACATTCAATTAATGCTCTAGGCAAGATTACCATTTTGCCCCTAAGCTTTTAATTAATGACGATTTTAATCCTTAGGCTCAGAAAAATAAATTCTTGTAATTTTAATCCTTGTTTTAAGCCTAATTATTCCCATACATATTGATAACAGCCAATGAATTCTATAAAATATCAGAATTTTTCATAATTTTAACACTTTTCAATTTAATCCCTAAAACATGTTTTCACCCGATCTTGTTCTAATTTCATTCAATTTTGTAATTTAAATAAATAAACAATCCATTTCATGCAATTTGGTCATTTTTTACATTTTTACAAAATTACCCATAAAGTTTTACTTTTATTCAATTTGGTCATGCTAGCTGAATATTCATTCATATTTTCTTTCCTCCTCCTCCTCTCCATTCCACATCCTTAATTTATATAACATGCTTATAAGTAACATTATCTATGATTTCACTATTTACTTGTAAATTTATTCAAAGCTATCCATTTGAGTCATAGTCACTAAATTATTTTTATCTTGAGCTACAGAACTCCAAATTAGGATCCTATAATTTTCCCTGAAACTAGACTCACATATATTATTACCATAAAATTTTCAGAATTTTTGGTTTAGCAAATAAGTACAGTTTATTCTTTAAAGTCACATCTGTTCTGCTGTCTGACAGTTCCGACCCTTCTTCACTAAAACTTAATTATCTCTTTGTACAGAATTCGGATGATGTTATCGTTTGTTTATATTGAAAATAGACTCATTAATTATTTTAAACATATAAATTTAAGTCTCTAATTATTTTTATTCAATTTTTTATGATTTTCCAAAGTCAAAATAGGGGAACCCGAATTCATTCTGACCTTATCTCACAAAATTTATTATATCTCATGATTTACAATTCCATTACTTACACTGTTTCTTCTATGAGAAACTAGACTTAGTAAGATTTAATTACATATTTTTTTCATCCTTTAATTCGATTCTCATAACTTATGGTGATTTTTTAAAGTTAACCTACTGTTACTGTCCAAAACTGTTTTAGTGCAAGATGTTTATTACCATGCTTATAACACCCTTATTTTCTTTCTCTACACTATTTCTCATCACGATCTCTTATTTTCTCTTCACTAACATATCAAGAACATAGGACCATATATACGAAAAATTTACATTAACATCATTTCCATAGTTTTTCAATAATATCAAACTTAAAAATATATTAAAATCTTGATGTTCTTACCTTGTCATATTGATTTCAATCTTTAACTTGATTTTCTCTCTCCTCCAGCTTCTATTTCTTGAATCTAACTTGATACTCTAGCTCTCCATAGTCTCCTTGTTATCTTTCTCTCTTGATGGATATGGAAATTCTTTTGATTTCTAGATGAAAATAGTAATTTTTTGGTGAAAGGACCAAATTGTAAAGAAAAGAAAGTTTCTTTCTTTCTTTTCTCTTCATACGTTGGAATGCATGGGAGAAGATGATGATTCTTCATCTTTCCTTCCACATATATATACTAAATAAAATAATAATAAAATAATAAAATATTATTTAAAAATTAAATTAAAATATTAATAAACTAATATTTATTTATTTATTTAATCTAAAATATCTCCAACATCATCATTATCTTCTAGATTTCTCTCTCTTCTAATTGACCATTTTTCCCTTTAGGATCTTTTAAAATTCCATCATTGAGTCATCACTTAATTTGGTAAAATTACGATTTAATCCTCAAAATTCTTCACCTTTTTCAATTTGGTCCTAATCCATCCATTTTCCTTAGTTTCTAGATCATTTCACCCTTAAAATATTCACACCATTGGTCCTTCAACTTTTTCATATTTACACTTTAACCCCTCAAATTTTGAGTATTTACTCTTAGGCAACAAAATTTTTCTCACTTTTGAGATTTAATCCTTTCTTGAACTAATTTGTCTTAATATACTTCTCAATGTTGACATAACTCCAAAATTTTCCCTTTTTATAGCTTTATTTCCTTATTTTATTATATCAAAGATAATATCTCACTGTAAAAAATTTTGGGGTATTACAAGGACTTGAAAAGTCGCACATATAATTGCGTACGGTGAGTCTCAAACTTGAATATTCAAAATTCGAGGCCTCCAACTTTGCCAACTAAACCGATACTTCATTGGCTATAATAAATAATTAACTACAATTCGTATACATAATAAATATATAATTATAAATTTGAGATATTTTGCCCAAGGCCTAAAACAAATAAAAAAAATACTTTAAAATATTGCTCGAGTTTGTTTTTCCTAATCTAGTATTTTTGTTCAAATCTTCTCATATTTTGGGCAGGTCTTTAGGATTGGCCTAATAGTCGAGCACTATAAACAATTCTCATTACAATTTTTTTTTGCCCAAATTATTATACATCGGTTGGGCCAGACTTATACATAATATTAACACCACTTTATGCTTGTTCAAACCTACATATTTTAAGCTTGCCCATATTATTATTTTAAGCTTGCCCATATTATTTTTAATTTTTTTATAAAATATTTATATTATTTAAAATTTAAAATTTGATGTTTAATAATTTTATACATTCTTTTCAATTTTCAAATTTTCATATATACACAATTAAATATCTTTTTAATGTTTACATTATAGTAGTATAAATTATTGCAAATTTATTTTTTTATATATATGCATAATATATTTTAAACATAAAAAACAAGTCAAATTGAGTAATGTTTAAGCCATGACCTTAAATGTTTAAGCCCGAATTTGACTCATATTTTAAACTGTTATAAATTTTTTTGACGAAACTTATTCTTTAACCTAAGTTTTTTTATCCAAAACTTGCCAAAGTTTAGTCTAATATTTGAACTTAAACGGATAAGTCGTTCCAGTCTAATTAGTAATTACAACATAGTTTAGTTTTAAAATGCAACTAAAATAAAGACATGGGCCATAATTGGGTTAGATCCATCAGAGCAAGAGGCCCGGTCTCATAAAGAGAAGAAGGGGGCAAAAGAGTCATATCACATATCCCAGACCGTCGCTTCTATATATACCTTCATCTACAAAATCTAGGGTATAAAAAGCCCCAAATCGTCTCCGCCCAAAAGGAAAAATTATTTTCCCCTTTCACCATAAATTGAACGTTGAACTCCTCAAAAATCTTCAAAGCTTCAACTTTTCCAAACATCAGCGATCCCTTTCACTCCAAATTTCGTAATTTCTTCTTCCAATTTCATCTCCTAAATTGTTTTTTTCCCTTTATTCTTTCTTTTAACCTTTTCGATTTCGAAATTCGAGATTTACAAATCTTTTTTTTTTAATTTTGCGCAGATCGGGTGAATAATGGCGACGTTTGAGCTTTACCGGAGGTCAACGATCGGGATGTGTTTGACGGAGACTTTAGACGAGATGGTTTCCAGCAGTACTTTAAGCCCTGAGCTCGCTATTCAGGTTCTCGTCCAGTTCGATAAGGTACTGTTAGAACCTTGTCCCGATTTTTCTTCTTTTCTTTCTGATTTATTGATTAATTTAGCTTCTTCTTTTAGTCTATGATTGAAGCCCTGGAAAGTCAAGTGAAGAGCAAGGTTTCCATTAAGGTACATTCATTTTAATTAAGTGGAAAAGACGAAATTTCTGTGTTTATTGATTGGAGGAAGTTGATGATTATTTATGCGGTGATCTGATGTTTCTATGAGCAACTTGGGTGAAATATTTTGTTTTATATCTATTAGTTATGGTAAGTAAGTTTAATGTTAACCTGATAGTTTGATATGGTCCCTTATCTTCCCATCCTTGAAGAAAGATAAATTGCGACCATTCATGATGGTCCTTGTATTTTGTTTTACATGTATTTCAGGGGATCAAATCTAGCTTGTGTATTGATTCTAATGGTGCAAGAGTTTCATATATGATACGTGATTGTGATAGTAATCGGTTATTGTTTATCTTCAATATGTGTGCTTTGCACTTTACAAAGGGACTACTAGCAAGCAAAACGCATGAATCTTTAGGTTTTTTTTTTACGCATCCTCGCTTGTATGACGTGTATTTCATAGTGTGAAAGCCATGGTCGTCTTAGATGTCTTTGAAACTTGGACACTCCCTTGACGGAATATCTGTGCTTCATACCCTCTTATTTCCAAAATGTTCTCTAGGACCAACGTTGATGATTATACATCTTAATTATATTTTCAAGCCTCGCCAAAGCAGAAATCAGAAGTGGGTCATTTTGATTTTAGTTTATGTTAGCGAAACGTTTTCTGGGGACCTGAAATAATAGATTTATGGAAAGCTTACTTCTTCGGTAAAGTTCTGTTCTATCATACATAATAATGTATTTTGGTTTTGGCATACTTCGTTTAAAACATTGAAAACTGATGGTTGGTCAGCAATATGTTTTCTGATTTGTGGTACTTTTCTTGTTTAGCTAAATTTTTAGCTTTCTGCTACTAGGTGGGCTCTGACTTCATTTTCTTTGAAGTACCAATATTTGAAATTATATTTGGATATGGATACGACCCTTAAAGAACTTCAAATACATGGAAAATTTTCAAAAAGAATTGAGCATATCCACGTTGGATTTGTACCTGTATCTAGCATTCACACTCAAGTCCAAGTAACATAAGCTTGTTACTACTTGTTTTGGTCATTTATCATTCATAAATATGTTATTTAATGGCTTTCATAGCCTTAGTGAGGGACATTTAAATCAACAATACATTCTAGCATTTCCATGCAAAGCCTGAGCCATTATTCACATTTGAATGCTACAGGGACATCTGCACACCTATAGATTCTGTGACAATGTTTGGACCTTCATCTTACAAGATGCTTTGTTTAAGAACGAGGATACTCAGGAAAACGTAGGTCGAGTCAAAATAGTAGCATGCGACTCAAAGCTGCTCTCACAATGAAATGTCAAATCAGTGTTGTGCCAGATGATGGTGGAAGGGGATGGTTGACTGAAGATTGGACGACACACACACATATATATATCTAATATATATATATTGTAAGCCATCAACCTTTATGGATGAATTTTTCTTTGTTTTTCATTTTATTTTTCTTTCTGATAAGATAATGGAGGTGACAAATTTTAGAACAAAAAGATGGAACCTATTTATTTATGAGGAGAATGGTTTATATCTATGTTATTCAAACTCCGGTGTAATTGTTTGATATGTGTATGTGTTTGATATCGGTGTATTCAAAATTTTTTTTGAAGTTCCTTCCATGTATTTGATAGGTTTTGGGGATTCTATTTTCATATTTATGTTAGAGACACACACACATATAAGTTACGCAGTGGGTTTCAATCATGTCGTCTAATACTAAAATAAGATGGCCAATTGTCTTAACGGATTCCGAATTACAAGTAATGTCACAAAAATGACAAAAGAGGTTAATTAGGAAGACAAGTTCAAACCTAGTGTGATTGCATAATAAGAGGGATATAAGCTCTCTAACATAAACTTTAAGATAAAAAAGATAAACTATCAAAATAGTCATTTTTGTTTATCTTGGTTATATTTTAGTCATTTATGTTTGAAATGTTATGTTTTAGTTACTTGCGTTAACGTGTTGTAACATTTTAATCACTGAGTCGTTAATTTCTATTAACGGTGTAACAGTAAGCTGATGTGGCATATTAAATAATCATTTCAAACAAAAATTTTACATTAAATTATATAATTGGTCTTCATATATTTTTTTTGTTTTTAATAATTTAATTTTTTTCTTTTATGTTCTTTTAATCTTTTTCTTTTTTATTCTCTTCTGCTTTTCCTTCTGTTTTTCTCCATTCTCCATCTCTTTTAACGTAATTTTACTATATTTTCTATTTGTTAAAACGTGTCCTTATACTTCTATTTTTTTTAACAATTTAATTTTTTTATTTCTTTACCCATAAAAAAAACCTTAAATATTAGCGTAATCGTAAAGTATGAAATAATAAAAAGTTCAATTTTCTTTCTTTCCAGAAGCTTTACTTGAAAAAAGTTGTAATTAATATCCTTGTCATTAATATTTCGGTGACTTTTGCTTGAATCTTTATAACCTTTTTTTTTCAGAGATCGGGATTTTTCCATTTGCTTTGGCTTTCAGATAAATTTGAAATCCTTAACCTTATCGTATTTATATTATACTTCCGAGAAATCTTTAATATACGCACATGCACCATCATTAAAATATAACTCCACATTTTATAATGAAAGACTTGTGAATAAATATTAATAAATTTATTTTAATATAAAGAGTCTGTTTGATTGGCAGTAAAATGTTTTCTGTAAAATGATTTCTGAAAAATGTTTTACTTTTCTGTAAAATGACTTATTGGAAAATATTTTCTGGTGTTTGATTGAATCTGTGTAAAATATTTTCTGCTGTTTGACAGATTTCCTGAAAATATTTTCCGGAAAAGTTATTTTTTACATATATTAATATATATTAATAAATTTTTATATTTTAAATTATTTTTACATATATTGCAATGATTTATTTATAATAATACTCAATAATAAGCTACAATATTGATCGTTATAAATTAAAAAAAATATTATCCACAATGAGTACTAGTAAGAATATTGAATAATTATAAATTACTTCGAAACCATAATAAGTACTAGAAATAATATTATCCAAATACATAATTAGTAGTACACCACATAGTAACAACATTGTCCAAGTGCATAATATTACAGCACATAAAAGTATCAATATCTTCAACCCTAAATTAACTACCAATGAACTGTTGTTCCAATAGGGTCGGAAGCGTGTAAATTATTGTACTAAAAAATCACACAAAGTTCAATTCCCAGGAAAGAGAGGTGGATCACATGGATCTCTTAAATACCAAGTCTTTCCTTAGACAGAATATCCCTTCTATAGTAATTTAATAGCACAATTAAATACTACTATTATACCCTCAAATATTGAAAGAAAAATAGGACAAGAAAGAACACAAGAGTTTTAACTAGGTTCGGTAAATTATACCTACGTCCTCGGGCACTAACACCAGATGATAACTTTACTATCTCCAAAATATTACAAACAAATAGAATTCCTTAAGAATTCTCAAATGGGAGAAGAGAGAAAACTAAGAGAGAAAGATTGGTTGGGATGGTTGAAATGAGAAATGGTTAGGCCTATTTATAGTTGAGGTTCAGGGACTAACTTGCAAATGGCCTAAAAATTAGGGACCAAAATTGCAATTATCCCATTCAACTTTAAACAACTTGCCTATCACTTTTTTTCTTTCGGTGCCACTTGCACCTCCCATTTTTGACTTTTCAACAATCTCCACCTTGAAGATTTGATTAGGATAATCACATCTTCACACACTTCCTTCAACTCTCCAAATTCGATAAAGCTATCTTTTGTAGTGCCTCCAAATGCGCTCTCGAGCGCCATACACCTAAAGGTGCTCAAATTCTCAGGATGTTAATCAAGTTCAAACAATGATTAAACTTGATTGTTGTTACCACCTTGGTCATCATATCTGCGGGATTATCTGCTGTCGGAATCTTCTGAAGTAGAATTTTTCCTTTTTCAAAGACTTCCCGCACAAAGTGATATCTTACGTCGATATGCTTGGTTCTTGAATGATAGACTTGATTTTTCGCTAAATGAATAGCACTCTGACTGTCACAGTATAGACTAATGTGACTTCGAACAACTCCCAAGTCTTTCAATAATCCATTAAGCCAAATAGCCTCCTTAACAGCTTCTGTAACTGCCATATATTCTGCCTCTGTAGTAGACACAGCTACTGTAGACTGTAAGGTAGACTTCCAACTCACTGGGGCTTTCGCAAGAGTAAACAGATACCCCGTAGTTGAACGACGTTTATCTAAATCACCAGCAAAGTCGGAATCAACATATCCAACTACAAACTGACCAAGTGCTTCATCCTGTTCAAAAATTAAACCAACATCTACGGTTTTTCGAAGATACCGTAGAATCCATTTCACAGCTTGCCAATGTCCTTTTCCAGGATCATGCATATACCTGCTCACAACTCCAACAGCTTGTGAAATGTCAGGCCTCGTACACACCATCGCATACATCAAACTCCCAATTGCATTAGCATATGGGACTTTCGCCATATATTCTTTTTCATCTTCAGTCTTCGGAGATAATTGAGCACTAAGTTTCAAATGAGAAGCAAGTGGGGTACTTACATGTTTTGTGTTTTCATTTACACCAAAACATTGTAATACCTTTTTCAGATATTGCTTCTGATTTAAACAGAGCTTGCCTCTCGGTCTATCTCTACTTATCTCCATGCCGAGAATCTTCTTGGCCTCACCTAGATCTTTCATCTCGAACTCTTGATTCAACTGAGCCTTCAGCTTATCTATCTCATTTTGGCTCTTTGAAGCGATTAACATATCATCAACATACAAGAGTAGATAAATGAAAGATCCGTCATGCAGCTTCTGCAAATATACACAATTGTCATATTTGCTTCTTGTGTACTTCTGCCTTCTCATAAAGCTATCAAATCGCTTGTACCACTGCCTCGGGGATTGCTTCAATCCATATAGCGATTTGTTCAGCTTACAAACCCAATTTCTACCACCAGCATCTGTGTATCCTTCGGGCTGAGTCATATAGATCTCCTCTTCTAACTCACCATGCAAGAAAGCCGTCTTAACATCAAGTTGAGCTAGCTCCAAATTCAACTGTGCTACCAAGGCCAACAAAATTCTAATGGAAGAATGCTTCACAACAGGGGAAAATACATCATTGTAGTCAATTCCCTCCTTCTGAGCGTAGCCTTTAGCTACCAATCTTGCCTTGTAGCGAATATCCTTCTTGCTAGGAGATCATCTTTCTTTGCGAATACCCACTTGCATCCGATTGCCCTTTTACCTTTCGGTAATTGCGCCAATTCCCAAGTATTGTTTTTCAGGAGAGACTGCATTTCTTCATCCATGGCGCTTTTCCATTTATCACTTTCTAAGCTTTGCATTGCTTCTTGATAAGTGATAGGAATATCATCAACAACGGGAAGGGCGTAGGCCACCATATCAGTAAATCGAGTAGGTTTACGAATTTCTCTCCGTGGCCTTGCAACTGCAACTGGTTCTGGTGTACTTAGTGGTTCTTGGGTCAGAACCTCTTCAACCTCTAATTCCTCCATTGTGGCTGGAGAATTAGACTTATTAACTGGGCAAATCCCCATCTGCTCAAACTCCACCTGTTTTGGAGTACACTCCACCTGCTGTGGAGTATTGCTCGTCTGAATATCTTTATCTGCTACCTTTTTCAATGTGGCAGATTCATCAAAGGTAACATCTCTGTTACAGATCATTTTCTTTGTGTTTAAGCACCAAAGACGAAATCCCTTCACTCCAGAAGTGATTCCCATAAAGAGAGCTTTCTTTGCCCTCAGATCTAACTTTGACTCCTTCACATGGTAATATGCAGTGGATCCAAACACATGTAAGGAATCATAATCTGTAGCCGGTTTTCCAGACCATACCTCCATAGGAGTTTTTCTTTCTAATGCAGATGATGGCAAACGATTAATAAGATGGCCAGCGTATGTCATAGCCTCAGCCCAAAATTGCTTGCCCAACCCAGTATTGGACAACATACATCGAACTTTCTCAAGCAATGTTCGATTCATACGCTCTGCCAATCCATTCTGCTGTGGTGTATCCCTAACTATGAAGTGTCGAACAATACCATACTCTTGGCACACATCGAAGAACGGATCACTTTTATATTCCCCTCCATTGTCCGTCCTAAGCCGCTTGATTTTCTTGCCAGTCTGGTTTTCGATCATAGTTTTCCATTTAAGAAAAACTCTAAGCACTTCATCCTTAGTTCTCATGGTATACACCCAAACTCTTCTGGAAAAGTCATCAACAAAAGTAACAAAGTAGTGTTTTCCTCCCAATGAAGGTGTCTTAGAAGGCCCCCACACATCTGAGTGAACATATTCCAAAATACCTTTTGTATTATGGATAGCAGTACCGAATTTCACTCTCTTTTGCTTTCCCAGAACACAATGCTCATAAAATTTTAATTTGTAAGCCTTTGCACTTTTCAACAATCCTTGCTTTGCCAGAATTTACAAGGATTTTTCGCTGGCATGTCCCAACTTCATATGCCACAACTGCATTGAGTCCAATTCTTTGTTACCGGAAGCTGTAGCGACTGCTCCAATAACTGTACTACCTTGGTAGTAATACAAGTTATTTTTCCTGATGCCCTTCAATATCACAAGTGCGCCAGATGTCACTTTCAAAATCCCATCTCTCATAGTAACAACTGAACCATTGGATTCCAAGGCTCCCAATGAGATGAGATTTTTCTTCAAACTGGGCACGTACCGAACATCAGTCAGAACTCTGGTTGATCCATCTTGATTCTTTAATTGGATTGAACCTATCCCAACAGTTTTACAGGTATTGTCATTGCCCATATAAACAACTCCTCCATTTAGTTCTACTAAATCAGAGAACCACTCCCGATTAGGGGACATATGATAGGTACAACCCGAATCCAATATCCACTCATCTGAATGGAACGACGATGATAATGCAACCAGTGATAGTTCAGAGTCACTAGTATCATGCTTAGCAACACAAGCATCTACAGCAGCTTTTCCCTTATTCTTCAGCTTTGGACAATTTTTCTTCCAGTGGCCTTTCTCATGACAAAAAGCACATTCATCTTTCCCGAGTCTGGACTTTGACTTTGATCTCCCCTTTTGAGTTTTCTTCCGAGTGTATGAACGACCTCGGACTACTAAAGCTTCTGTATCTCTGATTGAGTTTTTCTGTTTGTCCTTCTTTCTCTGTTCATAACTGTATAAGGCCGCACAGACTTCGCTCAGAGATATATCACTCCTGCCATGAAGTAGAGTAGTTTCTAAGAACTCAAACTCCTCAGGAAGTGACCCCAACAGCATCAAAGCCAAATCTTCATCTTTGAATGTCTCATCCATATTCAGCAAATCAGTGACTAACTGATTAAATTTGGTGATGTGATCATTCATTGTGGTACTTGGGACGTATGTGAAGCGAAACAGTCTTTTCTTCAAGTGGAGCTTATTTTGACTGTTTTTCTTCAAAAAATTTTCTTCAAGTGCCACCCACAACTTATTTGCAGAAGTCTCCTTTGAAAAAGCATACCTCTGCTCTCGAGAAAGGCATGATCGAATTGTGCCACATGCCAACCGATTGATCGCCTTCCAATCTTTCTCCTGTACATCATCTGGTTTCTCTTCATCAATGGCAATGTCTAGACCCTGCTGAAAAAGGGCATCTAGAACCTCACTTTGCCACATACCAAAATGGCCTGTGCCATCAAAGATCTCCACGGCCAGTCTTGTATTTGCAATTGTCGGTCTTGTCCACATGGACGATGTTGAAGCTCCTACACCGACCGTTTTCTCCATAATCTTTCAATATACCTAAGGAAATCTTTTCTGATGTGGAAGATCAGTTTAAACTGCAACCATAGAGCATACTACGATTAACCTTCGGCTCTTGATACCACTTTTTGTTCCAATAGGGTCGAAAGCGTGTAAATTATTGTACTAAAAAATCACACAAAGTTCAATTCCCAGGAAAGAGAGGTGAATCACATGGATCTCTTAAATACCAAGTCTTTCCTTAGACAGAATATCCATTCTATAGTAATTTAATAGCACAATTAAATACTACTATTATACCCTCAAATATTGAAAGAAAAATAGGACAAGAAAGAACACAAGAGTTTTAACGAGGTTCGGTAAATTATACCTACGTCCTCGGGCACTAACACCAGATGATAACTTTACTATCTCCAAAATATTACAAACAAATAGAATTCCTTAAGAATTCTCAAATGGGAGAAGAGAGAAAACTAAGAGAGAAAGATTGGTTGGGATGGTTGAAATGAGAAATGGTTAGGCCTATTTATAGTTGAGGTTCAGGGACTAACTTGCAAATGGCCTAAAAAATTAGGGACCAAAATTGCAATTATCCCATTCAACTTTAAACAACTTGCCTATCACTTTTTTTTCTTTCGGTGCCACTTGCACCTCCCATTTTTGACTTTTCAACATGAACTAACAAAACGAGACTGAATTAGGAGTTGACAAAAGTCCAAACATGACAGTCTCATAAATTTTTCCAACCATAATCATTCTTATAGAAGAACTACAATAATCTGTATTAGTATTTGACGATTATTAGAATGACAGCTCCTTCCACTCCAAATGAAGCAATGTGTAAGTGTCATGGGTTGCGCGTCGGTGCTCGCAACCATGACAAACTGGTACGATCCATCGTGTTCGAGGGAGGTCATTTAGGCCAACCAAACTGGCCCAACCAAACTGGCCCAGTGATTTGAAAGATTAAAAGCCCATCTCAAGAGCCTGATAGAAATGGGAAGTGTTCTAGAAGATATAATTATGGAATCTTAGAGTTCTATTTGTATATAGCTGGTTATGTAAGCTTAGAGTTCTAATTGTATTCAGCTTTTAATTATAGCTATTGATATACTGTGAGGCTCAACTATAAATAGAGACCTCTTTGCTCATTGTATTTTCATTGAGTTATTAATAAGAATTTTGAGAGTATTCACTCAAACTTTTCTCTCAAGTGTTCTTGCTTTTGTTCATCTTTCAAGGCTCGTTCTTACTTCGTTCTTCCGCTGTTCTTCGTGAAAATCTTAAGGGAATTCTATTGAATCCTTTATTGTTGCAAGTGAAGTTGACTTGGGCGTTTTTGCTGCTGAATCTTTTTTTGTTACAAGTTAGGCTGACTTAGGCGTTTTGAGCAGAGAAACTGCCTAAGGCCACACGGATCGCGTAGGAAAACTCTAAGTCCGTGACAGTTGGTATCCGAGCCAAGGTTCGAAGCCACCGTTGAAAGATGTCAAAAGAAGTTGAGGGAGTGAAGACCCGTGGGAGGGCTAGGAAAGCCAGTCGCTCAAGGGACATATTGTCTGCTTTAGAGGATCGCGTCGTCACTCTCGAGAGTTCAATGGGGGATATCAAGGAGAGGGTGGAAGACGTTGATGATAGGCTCCATGATGGACTGCAGTCCATGCAGGAGCAGCTTAAAGAGTATGTGACGGATAATATGAAACAGTTGACTGGTAGAGATGATGCCATTGAGGCTATGGTGGTGGCCTTGAAGGGAGAGATTGCGGAGCTCAAGGGTGAACTCACAATCTACAAGGTTGCCTTGGGCAATGGTCGGTTAGCGGCTGCCGCACCCAAGCCCAATATTGATGTTCCCAAGCCAAAAGAGTTTAAGGGAACAAGGTCCGCAAGAGATGTGGACAACTTTTTGTGGGGAATCGAGCAATACTTCTGTGCCAAAGGCATCACGGAGGATGTCACTAAGGTAACTACTGCTGCGATGTATTTATCTGACGTTGCTTTGTTGTGGTGGCATCGTAGGTCCACTGATGTGAGACATAGTGGGTCTGAAATCGAAACATGGGAGGAGTTTCGATGTGAGTTCAAAGCACAATTTTACCCAGAGTATGCCGAGGATGAGGCTCGGGCAAGGTTGCGTCGGCTTGCGCAACAAGGCACTGTGAGGGAGTATGTACAGGAGTTTAGCGAGCTTATGCTCCAAATCTCAGATATGGGGGAGAAAGAGGCATTCTTTTCCTTTATGGACGGATTAAAACCGTGGGCGAAGCAAGAGTTGCAGCGCCGAGGAGTTCAAGAGCTCACCAAGGCTATGTCAGTAGCAGAATCACTTGCTGAATTTGGTGGGAGGAAAGACAATTCCAATTCTTCTAAACCCAGATTAAAGGGTAATAGTGGGGGAGATAAAGAAAGGCCCACTAGGAACGGCGATGGTAAGAAACCTTGGGACAAGAGAAAGAGTGGGCCTATAAGGTGCTTCCACTGTGAGGGTCCACATATGATCAAGGACTGTCCAAAGAAGGCCGCTCTCAAGGCTATGGAAGCAAAGGGGGAGTCCGATGTGGAGGATAACAACCTTGGATCGATACTAGGGGGTGTCGAAGATAGAATGAGCCATGGTTTGATGTTTGTAGACATCATTGTGGCCGGCAGAAAATTGAATGCGCTCGTCGACACAGGTGCTTCTGATTTATTCATGTCTGAGGAGGCTGCTTGTAAACTAGGCCTCAAGATAGATAATGAAGGGGGCCGGATCAAAACAGTGAACTCGGAAAGTATTCCAATCAAGGGGGTTGCAAAGGGAGTAGATCTTCAGCTCGGAAATTGGTCAGGGAAGGTATCCATTAAGGTAATACCACTTGATGACTATGATTTTGTGGTGGGACTAAGCTTCCTTGATCAGGTTAAAGCTCTTATTGCCCCTTCGAGCAATTACATGGTGATTTCAGATGCGAAACATCAATGCATGGTGAAAGTGACAAGGAAGAGAAGCTTTGAGGGAAAAACACTATCAGCAATTCAGTTTGCTAAAGGTGTACGGAGAAATGAAGTCTCATATTTAGCCACCTTGAAGATCGAAGAGACTGTTGAGTTTGTTAGTAAGACCCCAAAAGAAGTGGGACAATTGCTATAATCATTTCAAGATGTAATGCCTGCTCAGTTGCCAAAAAGTTTGCCACCCAAGAGGGAGGTGGACCACAAAATTGAGTTAGTATCCAATGTGGTGCCGCCAGCAAGGGCCCCCTATCGTATGTCTCCGCCAGAATTAGAAGAGTTGCGGAAACAATTGAAGGAACTTTTGGATGCGGGATTCATTAGACCATCCAAATCCCCATATGGTGCGCCAGTGTTGTTCCAAAAGAAACACGATGGCTCCTTAAGAATGTGCATCGATTATCGAGCTCTAAACAAGATCACCATGAAGAATAGGTATCCTATTCCTCTTATCGCAGATTTGTTCGACCAGCTTGGTAGTGCAAGATGATTTACCAAGTTAGATTTGAGATCGGGGTATCATCAAGTTCGGATAGCCGAGGGGGACGAACCAAAGACAGCTTGTGTGACACGGTACGGTTCGTATGAGTTCCTTGTGATGCCTTTTGGACTCACGAATGCTCCAGCTACATTCTGCACCCTAATGAATAAGGTACTTCAACCCTTTCTTGATCGTTTTGTGGTTGTTTACCTTGACGATATTGTGGTCTATAGCAAGTCGCTTGAAGAGCACGTAAGACACTTGAGGGAGGTGTTCCAGACTTTGAGGGAAAATGAGCTGTTCGTCAAGGAGGAGAAATGCTCATTTGCCCAACAAGAGGTGTCATTCTTAGGCCACATTGTGGGAGGCGGTAAGATCTGAATGGATAAAAATAAGATTCGAGCCATTTCAGAGTGGGAGCCTCCAACCAAGGTAACAGAGTTGAGATCCTTCCTTGGATTGGCAAATTACTATCGCCGCTTTGTCGAAGGCTACTCCAAAATTACCACTCCCTTGACGGACATGTTGAAGAAGGGGAAGGTATGGGATTGGAATCCAGAATGCGAGAAGGCCTTCAACCAATTGAAGCAAGAAATGACGAGGGAGCCCGTACTTGTCTTGCCGGATTTTACGAAGCTTTACGAGGTACGTACAGATGCATCAGATTATGCTATTGGGGGAGTACTGATGCAAGATAGACACCCAATTGCTTTCGAGAGTCGAAAGCTTAACGAGACGGAACGTAGATATACGGTCCAAGAGAAAGAGATGACCGCGGTAGTACACTGCTTGCGCACATGGAGACATTATTTATTGGGTTCCAGGTTCGTGGTCCTTACCGACAATGTTGCCAATAGTTACTTTCTAACCCAGAAAAAGTTGTCTCCCAAGCAGGCTCGTTGGCAGGTTTTACTAGCAGAGTTTGATTTCACAATGGAATATAAACCAGGAAGTGCCAACAATGTTGCTGATGCACTTAGTCGAAAGATGGAATTCGCAGCAATCAGTCAACCTGATGGCTCTTTGTTGGAACGCATTCGAGAGGGATTGTCCCATGATCCTACGGCCAAAAATTTGATTGAGCTTGCCAAGGAGGGAAAAACAAGAAGATTTTGGCTTGATGGGGAGCTAGTATACACTCATGGACACCGCCTCTATGTGCCCCATTATGGGAAACTCCGTAAGGAAGTCATGAAGGAATGTCATGACTCGAAATGGGCAGGCCATCCAGGAATGCATCGCACTTTGGCCCTTTTGGAGGATCGCTATTATTGGCCTCACATGGGTGCTGATGTGGAAACCTATGTGAAAACTTGTCTAGTGTGCCAATAAGACAAGGTTGAGTTAAAGACTCCAGCCGGCTTGCTTCAACCCCTGCCAGTCCCAGAAAGGCCATGGGAGAGTTTATCCATGGATTTTATTACTGGTTTGCCTAAGTCTGACGGGTTTGCTAGTATTCTTGTTGTGGTAGACAGGTTTTCAAAGTATGCGACTTTTATTCCAGCGACCAAAGAGTGCCCTGCTGAGGAAGCAGCTCGGTTATTCCTTAGACACGTGGTGAAATATTGGGGAGTGCCACTATCTATTATCAGCGATCGAGATGGTCGATTTACTGGTCGGTTCTGGACAGAGTTGTTCAAGTCAATGGGCTCAGATTTGAACTTCTCCACGAGCATGCATCCACAAACCGATGGGCAAACTGAACAAGTAAATGCACTGTTGGAGACGTATCTTCGGCACTATGTGAGTGCCACACAAAGGAATTGGCCAAAGTTACTGGATGTGGCCCAATTTTCATATAACTTGCAGCAAAGTGGGACCACGAATCAAAGTCCATTTGAAATAGTGACGGGTTAACAGCCACTCACACCCAACGCTGTTGTGACACATTACACAGGACCAAATCCGGCAGCCTATAGATTCGCAAAAGATTGGCAAGAGAAGAATGACTTGGCTAGAGCTTGTTTACACAAGGCAAGTAAGCGTAGCAAGAAGTGGGCCGATCAGAACCGAAGGGATGTACAATTTCAAGTGGGTGACTCAGTCCTTGCTAAACTACACTTGATTTTACGATATACTGGTTTGCACAAGGGTCTTGTGCGAAGGTATGAAGGGCCATTTAAAGTTGTGAAGAGAGTGGGCAAGGTGGCCTACCAGCTGGAGTTGCCACCAAAACTTAAAGTACACCCAGTCTTCCATGTAAGCATGCTTAAGCCGTTTCATGAAGATCAAGAAGATCCGAATCGAGGCAAGTCCGAACGAGCACCGATGGGGGTAAAAGTCTCGTATGATCGTGAAGTAGAAAATATTGAGGCAGATCGGGTAATTAGACGAAAGTACCATCGACCACAGCATGAGTACTTAGTTCGATGGAAGGGACTTCCTGATAGCGAAGCAAGTTGGGAACCTGCTGAGGCATTGTGGCAGTTCCAAGGGAAGATTGACCAGTTCCATAAGGAGGATGCGACGAGGGCGTCGCTAGAACAAGTGGGGGAGAATGTCATGGGTTGCGCGTCGGTGCTCGCAACCATGACAAACTGGTACGATCCATCGTGTTCGAGGGAGGTCATTTAGGCCAACCAAACTGGCCCAACCAAACTGGCCCGGTGATTTGAAAGATTAAAAGCCCATCTCAAGAGCCTGATAGAAATGGGAAGTGTTCTAGAAGATATAATTATGGAATCTTAGAGTTCTATTTGTATATAGCTGGTTATGTAAGCTTAGAGTTCTAATTGTATTCAGCTTTTAATTATAGCTATTGATATACTGTGAGGCTCAACTATAAATAGAGACCTCTTTGCTCATTGTATTTTCATTGAGTTATTAATAAGAATTTTGAGAGTATTCACTCAAACTTTTCTCTCAAGTGTTCTTGCTTTTGTTCATCTTTCAAGGCTCGTTCTTACTTCGTTCTTCCGCTGTTCTTCGTGAAAATCTTAAGGGAATTCTATTGAATCCTTTATTGTTGCAAGTGAAGTTGACTTGGGCGTTTTTGCTGCTGAATCTTTTTTTGTTACAAGTTAGGCTGACTTAGGCGTTTTGAGCAGAGAAACTGCCTAAGGCCGCACGGATCGCGTGGGAAAACTCTAAGTCCGTGACATAAGAATCAAGAAACCTTCCATAAAAGATATATCAGATAACAAAGCAATGTTCTAAAAACGGGCACATCAAATTAAAAAGCAAGATTAACCAAATCTATTGGGAATTTGAAATTACTATTTATAACCTTGACAAGATAATATGTTCACAAACATGATTCATCAGGATCATCATTTAAAAAAGACATGAACAACCTCCATACATTGCAACAGTTGTTCATGTTTATACAAAACATGCTCATGAACTTCAAACAAACAGAAATAGAAAACTTATATTAGTAAGAACACATAAAAAAAGGAATCAAATTATGGACCCAAAGGCAATATACAACTCTTTGAAAAATAAAACAGTAATGCTAGAAACATAGTCTATTTATTGTAGAAAGCCAAAAAGAACTCAATTTGCTCCAAAGGAAAATATCAGCATTGCATGCAATTCTATGTCATAAAAACTTTAAACCAAGATCGAAACAGATACATTCTTCACTAAATTTACAATCTTTCATTTGTAAATTTGTTTAATGAACTTATTGAAACCTTTAATGTAATGTAATGTAACGCAGGTTCTTTATGGGCATAAATGTACTAATGGCTCACCCACCTAAAGCCTGCATATTGATATTTGTCCATGTTTACAGCAGCTACACAGACTTGAGTGCTCTGCCAAGAATTAAAACAACTAAAGAACCCATTAAAATTAGTTCATAACATAATATTTTCCAGAGAGCTAGTAGACAATAATAACATAATTATGTCTTTAGTTCATAACATAATATCTACTCAACAAGTGGAATGTTGTTTGCATGTGAACATATTTTAGATTTCTGGGTAGTCCACTAAAGTGCACAAAATTTAAGAGTAAATGTTGTTTGCATGTGAACATATTTTAGACCTAAGAATCTAGTCACAAAAATAAATTCCAGTATCACACAAACTTCATATATTATGTAAATTGTTTGATCTTACATCAACCAGTACACAAGTAGGTACTCCAAGAAATAGAAGATAATTTAACTTGCTGAGTACTTTTCTCTTCTACTCTGACATGATTCAATTATTTTCTTATATATTTATATGATCTACCCTCAGGCACAACAAACTTATTACATGGTCATTAGTTCAACACATTCTGCTTACAGGAATTACACATAATTAATCCAACTCATGTCATGAGGGGTAACACTACTGGAGACAATACCACCACTAACAGGTAACATATTCTTAGACTCTTAGTGGATATAAAAGTTATGGACTGCCCATGTTTACAAAACCCTAAAGGATGCAGTTCACCAGATTGATGATTAGAAATTCCAATGGTAACCTATGGAATGCATTTCTTTTACAAACTTATACAAAAAAGGATATAGAGGTAAACCTTAAACATTCCTTCAAGTTTGTTTGTAAACTAGCTGCCACACTCTGTCTTCAGCTGCAACATCGCAAGAACATAACAAATTAACAATTTAATACAATCTTCTGAAGACACACCATTTAATGCGAAGAACATACTGACCTTAGAAATCATGGATTTCTCTGCATCAATAGAAGCACTCTTCCCTAATAGCAGCCTTTTAGCAAGATCTTTCTTATAGAATGCTTCAAAAACATCCTTGCCCTTAATTATCAACAAAAATGCCATTCACAACTCTAGCATTAACTAGTGAGGCAAGAAAGAAAGAAATGCACAAAAGGAAAATTGTTACTTGGGGGAAAAAAGTAAATTTAATCATTTTTGTGGGAAACTCTACCTGGATGAACCTGAATAAAACCAAAACTTTATCAAGTGTACCCTCTAATTCCTCTTCAGAAGTACCCTTATTACCATCACGAAGCTTTTCATCCAGAAACTTAGCAATAAGCTCAGCAGGTCGATTCTATTAAACACAATAAAGTTCGACCATCAGTCAAGTTCAAAATATGATGATCTAAATTAGGAATTTACTTTACTGGTTTAAAGGTAAATGAACATGCAGTTTAAAAATAAAATAATCTCCAAATACAAAGGACAAACATGCTAACCTGACGAAGATTAATTAGATGCTCAAAAGAATCCTTAATGGTGTTGCAAAATGCCTCATTCTTGGAAAAGCTTTCTTCTAATATGGAGTCAAGTGAAGCCTTGAATTCTAACAAGGAAGACACCATGTCCTTGTCTTTCTCTTCATCCATGACAATGCTCTGCCCAGTTCTCCGAATATATGAGCTTATGGCCTGCCTGAGTGATTTGCATTGACCCTTGAAAACAGTGAGTACATCCTCTGAAGGTCCTCGATACGGTGTCCATCCATCAGCATCATAAATCCCTGCACAAATTAGGGAAACCATAGCTACTAAGAAGATGCAAATTCAAGGTGTTCAAAGCACAAAGAACAACCAAAAATTCAATTCACACCTTATCAAGAATGGCAGGTATATGGCGTTCCAGCAGTTGCCTTTCTGCTGTTGCTATAAGCGGCTTTCTCGTAAAAGCATCCAGGTAGAGTAATCATCTTTCATTTTCTTCATTTAACCTCATATGAAGGAATACGCACAAAAAGCCATTTCCACCTTCTGAGGTTCCTGATTCAGGGCAGAATTCCCAGACTTGATGAACACCGGTGTCTGGTGTTAAGAATCGGTGTTGGCTGATGGCAAGCAGAAGATCAGGTGTCAAGGATAGGGGAAGGGGAAAGGAAAGGGAAAGGAAATTTTTCCTGAAAATGTCTTACCAAATCAGAAACGGTAAGACATTTTCCAAAACTAAAGGCTACTATTTCCCGTGTTTGTAATTGATTTTACATAGGGAAAATATTTTCCAACAAACAAACACCGGAAAATGTGGAAAACCAATTCCGGAAAATATTTTCCCCCTATCAAACATACCCTAAGTCTTTCATCATTGTTGTTTTACTTGTTACGAGGTATTATGTTTTTTATAATGTATCAAATATTATTTATTATTTTTATATTAATATTAATATATAATATATTATAATTTGTATAATTTTCATTACGTATTCTATTTCGATATATGTATAAATTAGTGTTATGTTATTATTTAATTATTTTTATATTGTGTTAAAATTTACTTTTAATAATTAGTGATACCCAAAAGAATAAAATAATACCATCAATTGTTGAGTGTAACGGTGAGCAATATTGTACTCTCAATGAAAGTTGTAAATTCGAATATAGAAATGATATTGTTAATCTTAAATTTCAAACATATATCATAAGTGATATAATTGAAGGATAAAAAATTTAAATAAACACCGAAACTAGAAAACTAAACAAATAAATAATGAGAAAAAAATTGGAAGAAACTTCTCCTTAAAAAGAATATTCGGCTAATCACTTTCTTTTTAACATGGAACATATTTTAGCACCAAGAAAGGCCTAGTGAAAAGCATGAAATACTCGCAATTAATTATTAACGTATAATAAATACGCCTAAGGTCTTCGAAGCCTTAAGTCTTTTGAAAAATCATTTAGCTTCTATATATATACACGTATATATTTGCATTCAAATAAACTCTCTTATCATAAAATTTTAATTAATTAAAACCTTTAATCGTTGAAGTTAATAATCATTAATCAACCATCATAGAATAACGGCGATTATTTTTTTGGGTTGTTTTTGCTACGTGGCATGTTAGGATTCTGTCATATAGTTAAAAGTAGTATTTTATAATTAAAATTATTAAAAATAGAAAATTTTAAAAAAATAAATATTAAAATGCAAAAATTATAGAAATATTATAATGACAAAATTTTATATAAATTATAAAATACATTAAAAATTGAAAATTTATTAAAAATATATAAATTACAAAAAAAATGTATAATTTATGAAAAATTATAAAAAAATAAAAGAATTATGAAAAATATTTTATAATATAAAAAATAATTAAAACATTTAAAAAATAAAATTAACAAAATATTTATATAAAGCACAAGGATTATAAAAAAATTAAATATATATGAAAAAAAGTTATAAAAACTAGTTTATTAATGCACACTACCATATTAACACAAAAACCTCTATTAAAAATTATAAAATATTTATATGATCCTCAAAACTATCTATTGTGCTTATCCACCACGGATTTTTCCAAAGCTTGCATTCCCTTTGTCTATCTTTTAAGGACAGGAGAGTGTTTTAAGATATAAACTAAGATGGAGAATGGGTGGAGAAGACAAGTGATAACCTATGTTATATGTAAAGTTGTATGTTTTTTTGTTTTTTGTTTTTTGTTTTTTGTAATTTTATATTTTTAAATGATTTGTAATTATATTTTTGTAATTTCCTATATTTTATATTTTTTTACATTTTTTCTATATATTTTTTAATATTTTTAATAAATTTCTATATTTTTAAATTCTTTTCATACTTCGTAATTTTTTTTATTTTTTCATAATTTACATTATTTTTAAAACTTTATTATTTTTATAATTTTTACAATTTTTAATAATTCTAATAATTTTTTATTTTAATATTTTTTTCAACTTTTAAATAAATTTTATAATTTATATATTGTCATTTATAATTTTCTATATTTTGTGCACTTTTATATATTTTTTTAATTTTTATATTTTTTATGATTTCTATAATAATTTTAAATGATTTGTTGATCGTTTACTTTAATGATCAAATGGTTTAACTGATTGAACTTTTAACATTAAATGGCTCAATTGAAGGCAATATATATACTTAATTGATTTTCTTTTTAATGTTCGAGAGCTTTAATGGCCTTTTAGCCTAAAAATTTTAATTTGATTGATAAAATATGACAATAGTATAGGTGGATAATGGTTGAGATTTCTTATTGGCACTTCCATTGCCAGGGTCCAAATCTCGTTGATATAAGGTGGGTTTGGATGGGCGGTGCGTTTACATGCAGTTAGTGTAAAAACAACGGTGGCGGTGAGATTAGATACTGTAGTGATACTATAACGTAAGATAAAAGTAAGCTAAACGCATCACACCACACTGCATCTCATCGTCCATCCAAACTCACCTGTAATCTCCTCTTTCCCGATCATAACTTGATTAATACTAAAAAGAATTGATAAAAATATGAGATATGAGCCAAAATAGAAAAGCCTTTTTCCCTCTCTTCGCCTTTTTCCCTATTTTCTATCTCTAGCGTCCTTTTTGGTGCATGAGTGGCCCATCTATCCATCTGGTCGACACCATTCACCTCCCTCTATTGCTTAAGTTGCCTTCCCTCTTGCTCGATGTTGCCATCTCTTCCTCTATCACGAGTGGATCTCACATCTTTTGGTGGGCTTTGTTTGCTCATCGTCATTCTTCTTGAAGTCGGTTCACTTGCCGACCAAGTTGGGAGAGAACAACATTCCTATCAACATTTTTCCTCTCTAGTCTAAAGGGGTTTTTATTTTGCTTCCACGGGCCTTGTCATGAACTTGAGTGTGAGGGATATATTTGTAGTTGTTAGACACGATGCAAGCTTTTATCGAGTGTTTGTTTGTTCCTCAATCAAGGAATTCCACCGCTTGTGTGCGATTAAAAGTGTTCATGGCCAGGACTATGTGTAGGGATGTCAATTGGGCGGGGCGGGAGGGTACCCCCTCTACATCCATCCCCACTAAGAATTTTCATCCCCATCCCTGTCCCACGCGACCCTCAATACTAAAATCATCTCAGCCCTGCTACCCACGTGGGTCCCCAGACCCACCTAATCCCCGCTATACCCGCCTGCGACCCACCTAATCCTCGCTATACCCGCCCTGCGACCCATTTCATATAATATATTTATAAGTATCAGTTAAATAAATATAAACCAAATTTTTTTATGAAAAAAGTATGAAATACCTGTCATCCGGACTCCCACCACACATGTGACATTATTTCAACTGTCACCATTTAAAAAAAAAAGAGTTGTCGTGACCCTTTAATTGGTAAATAAAATATAACTTCAACACGAGTTTAAAAAATTCAAAAAAAAAGTCTTTACATAATATCCAAATACAAACAATGTCTCAAATATTTCATAAATGTCTTCAAATGCAACACAAGTGCAAAAATTAAATACTATTAAATTAATAAAATACTATTAAGATAAATATTAAATTAAATTTGTATAAATGTTTATTTTTTAAATATGCTTATTATATTATGCGGGGCGGGTGGGGATGAAGCAGATACAAGGTCATACCTACAACGGGTCTAATTTTTATCCCCATCCCCGTCCCATCACCCGCAAAACCTATACCCATCCTCACCCAATTGGGTGTGAAGTGGGGCGGGACCCTGAGAAACCTGCATCTCTGGCATCCCTAACTATGTGTAGTCTTAATAAGCTTCATGTTTGCCTAAGTTCGATCTGTCTCAAAATATGAACTATAAATTTTACCAGAACTCGTCAATAGTTATAAATGGTTAATCCAAAAGGTTTTAAATATTTTAAATTTTAATGTTATTTTTAAAATAATATTTAAGTATTTACTTTTCTTTATTAAAATTTTAAATATAGACAAATTAACATATTATCTAATATTTACGTTACAGAATTATATGTTATTATAAATGTAATTTGATGGGATGCAAAATACAAATATTTAAATAATATATTAGAAAAGGTTAAAGTACCTAGGAGGTCTCAGTGTTATAGGGACTGGATCAAACTAGTCTCTCTATTATTAAATAAATCATTTTGGCCTCTATTTTATTAAAAGGAATAAAATAAATTCAAATTGTAATAGAGTTGACATTTATTGTATAAAAATGTCTTGATTTTTTTTTCAATTGCAATTCAATTTTAAACAAACATTTTATTTGCAAAATAATAAAAAAATTAAAATTTTTTAAAATATTAACTCGGTTAAATAGTAAATGATATTTTTTAAAGCATAAAATGTTAACTCTATTCCAGTTTGACCTTATTTGGTTCATTTTAATAGTATAATAACTAAATTGATCCATTTAATAGTAGAAGGACTAATTGGATCAAGTCCATATAATAGAGGGACCTCATACATACATTCTTATTGTATAAAAATATCAAGCTTGAGCCTTGCAATGTTGGAGGTTGAGCTCAGCCAATATTTTAAACGAACTATTTTTTTTTGCCCAAGCCCATTTTTAGACTCAATCTTTTTGTCCGATCCCTTTAAAATTTTGATAGGCCTTTAGGCTTGGGCAAATAACCCTACCATTGTATAATTTAGCTGTGACCAACCTTTTCCTAATTCATTTTCTTTATGATGTTTATTTATATTATCTATTTGGTTTGTGCTTAGTTTTTTTATTAGGAAAAATTCGATCAATTGAAAGGGTGTGAGATATGAGTCTAAAATTTATGTGTAATCGCATGTTCGTTTGGATCATATATTCGGTGCCTTTGCCTTATATCTTGATTCTTCCCTTGCTCGTGTTTTTGGCTATATGATTTCGAACTTTGACTTTAATCTAACTCCATCTTGTTTCATTAGGATGGAACTAGCTTTTCATCATGATTATGCTTGCGGCAATCCTTAATCCCTCCCCTTCCTGTGAGATCCACCCGATTTGCTATTAGTGTTGCTGCTTTTAGCTTTGTTTTTAAGGGTTTGGGTTTTAGTTTGTTCAACCAATGATTTTTTTGTAGGGGGTGAACTTATGTACTCTTCGATTCAGAGTGAGACGTGTACTATTATCATTGATAAATTGTAATATCTACTTTGTAGGAAATTTTTTTAATAACATATTATGTGAACAAAAGTGAAGTTCTTGTTAAAAGATTAAGATAAAAATTTTAGGTTATTATACTAGATAAATGTTAAAACATTGTCATTGTATTTAAATAAACCTTTATACTTTTGTTATATCCAAATAAGCCCTTACACTTTAATTGATATTCAAATAAGCCCTTAATCTTTTACTTATATCCAATTAAGTTATTATGTAATATAATTTAAAAGTATTTAACATTTAATATTTTGCAAAACTTAGGTTTGTTTTTCTTTCTCACATTTTTGTTTGGTAAGTACCTTCATTTGATGCAAAACTCTAATTTTTAAATTAAAATTTAAATAATTACAAAATAATTGAAAATCATTTCAAATATGAAAAAAACTATCAAATATATTGAAGAAGAAAAATTAATAAAAGAGACATGCAAGCATAATTAACTGCAAACCAAATAAATGGTTAAGTGGTACTAAGATATAATTTTTTTGGCTTAACGATTAACGATAAAAGAAATCCTTAGCAATAAATAAAAAAGAAATCAATTGAGACTTAAAAAAAAGTGCATTCATTGACTCTTTAATGAAAAAAAAATCAATTAGGCCCTTTCATTAACAAAAGCTGTTAGTTGACCGGTTTAATAGTTAAAAGTGTTGACATAGTAACACCCAAAGATGTCATGTGGCATGATGCTGATGTGGCATGCCACATTAGTAAAAAGAAGTCAACTTTTTAATTTTTTTAAAAATTGAATATAAAAAATTAAAGTTAAAAATTTGAATTAATACTTTTTATGTTCAAATTTTTTATTAAAAATATTAATAAAAATTATTAAAATTTTTATATATCATGTAAAATTACTTGAATATATATAAAAATTACTTGTATAAAACTATTGATTTTTTCAACTTTTTAAAATTTTTAAATAATTATTAATATTTTTTTATAATTTTTAAACTTCTTTGGTTTTAAACTCATCCAAAATAAATTTGGACAAATAGTTGTTCAAATTCAAAGAACCTGGACAATCATAATATAAGTCGAGGTTCATTCTAGATGTAATTTTATTAATTGTTTTTATATTTTTTTAAAGAATTATTTTCTAAATATTTATTTTATTGAAAATTTTTGACATGTCATCTCCAAGTGTTGCCATGTCAGCGCCTTAAACCGATCAACTAACAGTCTGTTAATGAAATGACCTAGTTGATTATTTTTTTGGTCATTAAGAACTCAATAACGTGTTTTTTTTAAAGGCTCAATTGATTTTTTTCTTTTTATCAATGACAACCGATTACATTGTATACACATTTCGAATTATATATTATTTGTAAATTAAATTATATATTGCACTTAAATTATATATCTAACAATGATTTAATATTTGTATGGATAATTATTATAAACAGTCACTAGATTAAGGTTAAAATTGTGTTTTGATCACTCAATAATCAAAAAGTTCTATTATGGTCCCATGTTATTGAGTCATTCATCTGTTAATTTCTATTACCCTTAATAAAATGATGAGATGATATTAAAGACAAAACCTACCAAATAATACTAAAGTTAATTATTTTTAAGTGATTCTCTAAATCCTACTTGAATGAAAATGCATAGATAACGCAATTATTTTTAGTGCTAAATTTTAGTTTTAATTTGTATATAATTGTAATATTAATTAAGTGATAATTATTTTAAAATTATAAATATCATTTAATAGAGAACAAAGGTTTAGTCAAGTAACAATAATTGTAACACAGATAATGAAAAAATATTAATAAAATGAAAGATAATTAAAATTAGTTGATATTTTATATAAAAACACTATTTTGTTATTTATCATATTTATTTAAAAAAACATATAAGTAAAAATTGAATGCACAAATAAATTAATTTTGTTATTATCATATAATAATTAATTATATATGTAATATCTATTTATAAGGGGTTTTATTATTTTTAATTTACTCAATTATATTAGAAAATTAACAATTAAACTTACTTTTATCTTTAAAAATATTACTTTTAATTTTATCATATAATAAGTAATAATATATTAATAAATTATTATTCTAATATAATTTAATAATATAATGAATAATAAAAAATATTTTCACTTCTTCAAAAGTTTGTTTAAGCTTATGCTTTTATATATATAATATTATACTCCATTATAGATTATCAATACACAATTTGGAATAGATTAAGGTACTTAAAAGTATCTATAAAAGAATTACTTAAAAAAATTACTTAAGAGTGAAGCAAAGAAAAAAAGAAATTCACACTAATAAGTATAACTAACAAGAAAATTATACATTAATTTTGATTTAATATATAATTTTATATATGAATTTCGATTTTGTGTAATTTTATATACGAAAATTTGATTTTATCCAATTCTTACAAATTATTAACACAACTATTGATATAGCATCATATTATGTTTATATATTGCATGCACAAATAATTATATTTATCAAATATAAAAATAATTTGATAGGTTAATTTATTTAAATGTGTACAATTGAATCAAAATTTATGTATACATTTGAACCATAATTAAAGTTTCATGTATTATGGATCAATACCCATCGACGAGTAGAACATACCTTAGATCTAAGTTGATCCGATGGCCAGTGTTGGAGATCGAAGAAGAAAACTGTTTGAATTTTGGTTTGCAAATTTGTGATGTTCAAAGCTATTTCATGAAAATAATTGAACTACATAAGAGAAAAGAGCAGTAAGAGCTTTTGATTGGTGCAGACATTTTAAGCAGATAATGACATAAAATAGTGATTTTAATATCTTAGTGACTTAAATGAAAAATTTTAAATAGTTCAATGACCATTTTATAATTTTTTAAAGTTGAATGACTAAAAGATAAACTTACTAATAATTTATTAATACAGTTGAAAAGAATTTATTAATATTTGTTGTAAAATAAAAGACATAAAGGAAAAACAAAGAGGGAGTAGAAAGAAAAGAAAGACAAAAAATAGTATGCAAAATAAAAAAGAGTAAAATAGAAGGGTCAGAAAGCAAAAATTTTGTTACAAAAATGCCCCCTCTGTCACATTGTAGCATCAAAGCACTGTGTGTGTCAGCTGCTCGCTTTACTATCTCACTAAAACTTTTACATATTTACATTCCAATCCTTTTACTATTTCTTTCCTTTCAATTTACCCCTCAGAGACCCTAAATTTTTCCTTTTTTCTCTGATCCCTTGGCCTTCATTTTCTTCTTATACAAACACCATGTAAAGTCACCCACAAAATCAAAACACCCAAAGCCTCCGCCCCTCTTATATTTCTTCGCTCTTTTTTAGCTCTTGGGGTTTTCTCTCTCGCTCTTTTTTATCGTTATCTTCGAAAATCTCTAACAAATTTTATTGAATTTCATGCTTTATAATATAGATGTATAAGCATCCATCGCTCTTCTTCATCTCCTTTTTCAGGTCTCCTCTCTCGCTCTCTCTTTTGGACTGTTAATTTTTCTATATTTTACGTAACCTAATATCTGATCTGCTTTGAATATTTTGGATTCTGGAACAATATTTGATTTTCGTAGTTTAGGGGTATGATTTTGTGCTTTATTATTTATTTATTTTTCGGGGTGTTCCTTTGTAGTTATTGAAAGTAGAGAAGTAGAGGTGAGATGGCGAATATAAGATCGACTTTGCCTTCTAGGCTTCGCCAGCTTTTGTCCGGTGAAACCACCATCAGTCCTTCTATCAAACTCGACTCTGAGCCGGTAAGTTATTATTATTGTTATTTTGTTTTGAATTTTTACTTGTTTAAAATTTCCGGAGAAAATGCTTTCTGATTAGGGTTTATCAGAATCTAGCACTGTTTGGCGAACCTATTAGGGTTTTAAATTATTACTCCTTTGTCGTAGTGATTTAGCATTTTAGTGTTGTGCTAGTTTCTTCATGTTTCCTCTGTTAAGTTTTGGTCCTTTGGTTGTTATAGACTGTTTGGCTGATTATGCGATTCTACTGATTGCTTCTCCTCTATTGCACGGACCCGAGAATATTAGACACTCACATGATTACAGGAGAAAAAAACTAAAACACGAATACTTCAAAATCTTTGTAATATGAATTATTATCAAAATGTGTAAAAGCATAAAGTTGAGCTAACAGGATGATGCACATCTACTCTTGAGGCCCTTATTTGAAATAAGCCTTCAGTATTTACAAATATTTTTCTAACAATTAGTGCAATGGTTTGGAGATGGTTATAATATTGCACAATGTTGAGCTGACAGGATGATGCACATTTACTATTGAAGATCTTTCACTTTAAGTAAGATGTGGTGATTTTAACTTAAAAAAGTTATTTAAAAAAAAAGAAATTAATATTGAATTAGAAAACTTTAGCATGTACTTTGCTCGGACAGTCTTCATATGATGTGATGATTTTTTTCACTATGCATATTTTTTCTTTTTGGGAAAAACTATGTTAGTAAATTGTGAATTTTGTATTATTTTTTCCTAGGTATGAAGTCTTATTCATGGTTTTAAGCTTACTTTCTTGTTCTTAGTATTGTTTTTGTCAATATATGTATGGATTTATTTGTTTGAGGTTAGAGAGAACAGTTTGTTTTATTCCATTGAATGCTTTCTAAGCCAATTTTAAGAGTTCTTAGACAATTTAAATTGATGAATGCCAGTTATTTGGCAACCTTTAATTTTTATAATATTTTATTATTGTGTGGTTTAGTGCTGGTGTTTGTGATTGAATGTAATTTGTTGTTCTGATATCTTTTTATTCTGGTATTGAACTATAAGTGTATATAGGTGCTATCAAAATGGATTTGATAGATATGTATATGCATGCATTCTTTATTCGAAGATGTTAATTGATATTATCAGATTTTACAATCAATTTCAGTTAGGTTTTTGCTTGGTATGCTTTAGACCTTTGATGAAGTGCTTCTTATCTTCTTGATAGTATACATTTTCTGTTGCCACATGAGTGTTAGAAGAATTATATATTTTCTTTTATCATTTTGCGTGTGAAACATTCGAATGCATTTCATAAGAAGGCAATTAAGCAACAGATATTTTATTGTTAACAGTGTGTTAAGAATAATCACGAACCACCAGTTAGTCAAGATATAAAAAGCTTTTTATGCAATGAGTAAATGGTATTTTTTGAGTTTCCTTGACATTAAGTATTTCCATCTGTTTACTTCACATAAAGCTTCAACTTTCTCTTTAGTTTTATGCTTGAAAGTAAGGGTATTACCCCTCCCCTTTCCATGCATTATTTATTTTATTACTCATTCATACCCCTACAGTCCTTTAGGGAATATTGACCCTACACTATATATGCATATGATTTGGGGAACATATGTATTCATGGCGCTTTATATAATGGTTGCTATTAAACTTGGTTAAATAGAATATATACTGGCTTCTATGAGCTTGTCTGAATTGCTTAGAAAGCTGCCTTATTTTCTTTCTTTATTTTTGGGAAATAAATTTTATATGTACTGTCGCTTGCAGCCTCCTCAAATTAAAGCATTCATTGATAAAGTGATCCAGAGTCCATTACAGGATATAGCAATACCTCTTTCAGGCTTTCGATGGGAGTACAGTAAGGTGATTTTGTATATTGGTTTCTCTTGTTTATACATCTCTTTTTTGAGTTCCTCACTCACTTGTTGCTTTTAACTCAGGGGAATTTTCATCATTGGAGGCCACTGTTTCTTCATTTTGATACATATTTCAAGACTTACTTGTCTTGTAGGAATGATCTTCTACTGTCAGATAAAATTCTAGAAGATGATAGTCCAGTTCCGAAGCAAGCAGTTCTTCAAATACTACGAGTAATGCAAACAATCTTGGAGAATTGCCACAACAAAAGTTCATTTGATGGCTTGGAGGTATGTTGACATGGTGTCAGAAATCATTCTTTTAACTACAGTGACTTGCAAACTTGTAAATTTATGGGGATCCTCTATCTATGTCTTCCAATGTTATTTTATCTAATACAACTCTGTCATTCTCCTTTCAGAATTTCAAGCTTCTACTTTCATCCACTGATCCTGAAATTCTTATAGCTACACTGGAGACTCTTTTTGCACTTGTTAAAATAAATCCTTCCAAGGTCCATGGTAGTGGTAAGTTGATTGGATGTGGCTCTGTAAACAGCTATCTGCTGTCTCTTGCTCAGGGATGGGGGAGCAAGGAGGAGGGATTGGGCCTGTATTCATGTGTTTTGGCAAATGAGAGAACACAGGAGGATGGGCTTAGCTTGTTTCCGTCCGACATAGAAAATGAAAATGTTGGTGATAAGTCTCAACACCAGATTGGTTCTAGTCTTTATTTTGAATTGCATGGGCTCAATACTCAAAGCACTGAAGAAAGCGTTGGCAATTCAAGTTCTACTTTGAGAGTCATACACATTCCAGATCTGCATTTGCGGAAGGAGGATGATCTGTTAATAATGAAGCAATGCATTGAGCGGTATAATGTACCACCTGAGCTCCGGTTTTCATTGCTAACAAGAATTAGATATGCACATGCCTTTCGGTCGCCCAGGATATGCAGGCTGTACAGCAGGATTTGCCTTCTTGCATTTATTGTCCTTGTTAAGTCTAATGATGCTAATGATGAGCTGACAGCTTTTTTTGCAAATGAACCGGAGTATACAAGTGAGTTAATCAGGATAGTGCGGTCAGAAGAAACTATTCCAGGAAATATTAGAACTCTTGCAATGCTTGCATTGGGTGCTCAGTTAGCTGCATATTCAGCATCTCATGACCGAGCACGAATTTTGAGTGGATCTAGTATTAGTTTCACTGCTGGGAACCGGATGATCCTGCTGAATGTGCTCCAGAAGGCAGTTTTGTCACTCAAAGGTTCTAGTGATCCATCATCTCTCTCTTTTATTGAGGCCCTTCTTCAGTTCTATCTGCTTCATATCACATCATCATCTGCATCAGGGAGTAATATTCGAGGGTCAGGAATGGTTCCAACCTTTTTACCTCTCTTGGAGGATTCTGACCCGAGTCATATGCATCTTGTCTATTTAGCTGTAAAAGCTCTACAAAAGCTAATGGATTACAGTAGTTCAGCTGTAACATTGCTTAGAGAACTCGGTGGGGTGGAGCTTTTAGCTCAGAGGCTACAAATAGAAGTGCATAGAGTTACTGGTATCTCTGGTGGAAATGATAATTCAATGGTCTATGGTGAATACTCTGGATACAATGATGACCTGTTGCATTCCCAAAAGAGGCTTATAAAGGTACTTTTGAAGGCTCTTGGTTCTGCTACATATGCTCCTGCAAACTCCACTAGACCGCAGAATCCAAATGAAAGTTCACTGCCTGGTACATTGTCACTCATATATGGGAATGCAGATAAATTTGGAGGTGATATATACTACTCTGCTGTGACTGTAATGAGTGAAATTATCCATAAAGACCCAACTTGTCTTCCTGCACTGCTTGATTTGGGTCTTCCAGATGCTTTTTTATCTTCAGTGTTATCTGGGGTACTTCCATCTTCAAAGGCTATAACATGTGTTCCAAATGGCCTTGGTGCCATATGTCTTAATGCCAATGGCTTGGAAGCAGTCAAAGAAACTTCAGCATTGCGATTCCTTGTTGACATCTTTACTAGCAAGAAGTATGTGTTGGTGATGAATGAGGCAATTGTTCCTTTTGCAAATGCAGTTGAAGAGCTTTTGCGCCATGTATCTTCATTGAGGAGCAGTGGTGTTGATATACTTATTGAAATTGTAAATAAAATTGATTCCTTTGGGGACAGTAGTGGTTTCTCTAAGTCATCATCTGTGGAAAAAGTTACTGAGAGTACTGCAATGGAAACTGATTCCGTAGACAAAGGAAATGAAGAGCAGTGTTGTCTGGTTAGTGCAGTGGATTCTGTAAATGAAGGAATCAGTGATGAGCAGTTTCTTCAATTGTGCATTTTGCATCTGATGGTTTTGCTTCATAGAACTACAGAGAATTCCGAAACATGTCGTCTGCTTGTGGAGAAATCAGGAATTGAGGCTCTACTGAAGCTTCTTTTGAGACCCAGTATTGTAAAATCATCTGAGGGGATGTCTATTGCTTTACATAGCACCATGGTTTTTAAGGGGTTCACTCAGCATCACTCTGCTCCTCTTGCTCGTGCCTTTTGTTCTTCTCTTGGTGAACATTTGAAGAAAGCTATGAGTGGATTTGCTGCAGCTTCGGGGTCCTTTTTACTGGATCCTAAGTTGATGCCTGATGATGGAGTCTTTTCTCCCCTTTTCCTTGTTGAGTTCCTTCTATTTCTTGCTGCATCCAAAGATAATCGTTGGGTTAGTGCTTTGCTTGCTGAACTTGGAAATGGCAGCAAAGATGTTCTGGAAGACATTGGTTCTGTCCATCGAGAAATCTTATGGCAGATTGCTCTCCTTGAAGATGCCAAACTAGAAGCAGATGATGATGGTGCTAGTGCTAGTTCTGCTGAGCCTGATTCACAGCAACGGGAATCAAGTGCAAGTGATGCTGAAGAGCAAAGATTGAACTCCTTCAGACGGTTCCTTGATCCATTATTAAGGCGGAGGACGCCAGGATGGAGTATTGAATCCCAGTTCTTTGACCTTGTAAACCTTTACCGTGACCTTGGCCGAGCTGGTGGCTTTCATCAGAGATTGGGTATTGATGGTTCAAACATGCGGTTTGGAGCCAGTCATTCTACTTCACCAAATGCTTCTGGAACGGCCAACAAAAAGGAATATGACAAGCAGAGGTCATACCACACATCTTGCTGTGATATGATGAGGTCACTTTCCTTCCACATTACCCATTTATTTCAAGAGTTGGGAAAAGTGATGTTACTTCCTTCTCATCGTCGGGATGATACAGTTAATGCATCCCCTGCAGCAAAATCTGTTGCTTCTAGTTTTTCCTCTATTGCATTGGGTCACATGAACTTTGGAGGTCATGTAAATTCTTCTGGTTCAGAAGCATCCATATCTACAAAGTGTCGCTACTTCGGTAAGGTTATTGATTTCATTGATAGTGTTCTCCAGGACAGGCCTGATTCTTGTAATGCTATTATGTTAAACTGCTTATATGGATGTGGAGTTGTACAATCAGTTTTGACAACTTTTGAAGCTACCAGTCAATTACTATTTGCTGTTAATAGGGCTCCAGCATCTCCTATGGATATGGATGATGGTAATGTAAAGCAGGATGAAAAGGAAGATGGAGATCATGCATGGATTTATGGTGCATTAGCTAGCTGTGGCAAACTTATGGCCCACCTGGTGGCATCTTCTTTTATTTTGTCCCCATTCACCAAACACCTGCTTGTGCAACCACTTGTAAATGGAGATGTTCCATTCCCAAGGGATGCTGAAACTTTTGTAAAGGTGCTTCAATCTATGGTGCTCAAGGCAGTGCTTCCAGTATGGACTCATCCACAGTTTACTGATTGCAGTTACGATTTCATCACCACATTTATATCTATCATTAGGCACATTTACTCTGGTGTTGAAGTGAAAGATGTTATCAGCAGCAATAGTGCTCGTATTACTAGGCCCCCTCCAAATGAAACAGCTATAGCAACAATTGTTGAGATGGGATTTTCCAGGTCTAGGGCAGAAGAAGCTCTGAGACAAGTTGGATCTAATAGTGTGGAGTTAGCAATGGAGTGGTTATTCTCCCATCCAGAGGAAACCCAGGAGGATGATGAACTTGCTCGTGCACTTGCCATGTCTCTTGGGAACTCTGAAACTGACACAAATGTAGATGTTACAAATGAAAATAGCCAGGAACTTGAAGAAGAGATGGTCCAACTTCCTCCTGTTGAGGAATTGTTGTCAACATGTACAAAGCTGCTTCAGATGAAGGAACCTCTAGCTTTCCCAGTTAGAGATCTCCTTGTATTAATATGCTCCCAAAATGATGGTCAATGTAGGTCCAGTGTCATTTCCTTCCTTCTTGACCAAGTGAGAGATTCTAGTTCTGCTTCTGATGGCCGAAACAATTCTCTGCTCTCTGCCCTTTTCCATGTTCTTGCTTTAATCCTTTATGAGGATGTGGAGACACGGGAAATCGCCTCAAAGACTGGACTGGTAAAACTTGTGACCGATTTACTTTTTGAATGGGACACTGGTTCAGCGGACAAGGAGAAGCGTCAAGCTCCAAAGTGGGTAACAACTGCTTTCCTTGCTCTTGATAGGCTACTTCAGGTGGATCAAAAATTGAATACTGAAATTGTTGAGCAATTGAAAGGGGACAATGTTAGTTGTCAGCAGACATCTGTTAGTATTGATGAAGATAAGAAAAGTAAGTTGCATTGCTCATTTGGATCTGCAAGACATATTGATATTCATGAGCAGAAGAGACTGATAGAGATTGCTTGTAGTTGTATAAGAAACCAGTTTCCATCTGAAACAATGCATGCTGTTCTACAGCTATGTTCTACTCTAACTAGAACCCATTCTATTGCTGTTCATTTTCTTGATGGTGGGGGTGTAAGTTCACTTCTTTTGTTACCCACAAGTAGTCTTTTTCCTGGGTTTGATAATGTTGCTGCTACCATTATCCATCATGTCCTTGAAGATCCTCAAACCTTGCAGCAGGCAATGGAAGCTGAAATAAAGCATAGTCTTTCGGCTATGGCTAACCGGCATTCTAATGGAAGGGTCAGTCCGCGTAATTTCCTTGTCAACCTAAGTTCTGTCATTTCACGTGATCCGGTTATATTTATGCAGTCTGTTAAGTCTGTCTGCCAAGTTGAAATGGTTGGTGACAGACCTTATATTGTTTTGATTAAAGACCGTGACAAAGATAAATTCAAGGAGAAAGAAAAAGATAAGGAGAAAGCATCGGACAAAGATAAAACACCTCAAAGTGATGGAAAGGGTAATCTCTGCAATGTGAACTCAGCAGGTCCAGGGAATGGGCCTGGAAGATTTAATGATTTGAATTCCAAGTCTGTTAAAATGCATAGAAAATATCCTCAAAGCTTTGTAATTGTGATCGAGCTTCTTTTGGATTCAGTTAGTGCATTTGTGCCTCCATTGACAGATGATGTCAAAACAGAGGTGCCTGTTGATGCACCAACATCAACTGATATGGAAATTGATGTTACTGCTAGCAAGGGTAAAGGAAAAGCCATTGCAACTGTGTCTGAGGAGAATGAAGCTTCTGGTCAAGATGCTTCTGCATCACTTGCAAAGATGGTCTTCATCTTGAAACTTTTGTCAGAGATTCTGTTAATGTATGCTTCATCTGTGAATGTGCTCCTCCGAAGAGATGCTGAAATTAGTAGCTGCAGGCTCCCTCATCAAAGGATGTCAACTGGTTTATCCACTTGTGGAATATTTCACCATTTTCTTCACAGTTTTATTCCATATTCCCGGAATTCAAAGAAGGAAAGGAAAATTGATGGTGACTGGAGGCATAAACTTGCAACCAGGGCTAGTCAATTTCTGGTTGCATCTTGTGTGCGTTCAGCAGAGGCCAGGAAGAGAGTATTTACAGAGATTAATTGTATTTTCAATGACTTTGTTGATTCCTGCGAAGGTTTCAAACCTCCAAGCAGTGATATGCAGACTTTTATTGATTTGCTGAATGATATACTAGTTGCTCGTACACCAACTGGTTCATGCATCTCAGCAGAAGCTTCTGCCACTTTTATAGATGTTGGTTTGGTTGCATCACTAACACGCATGCTTGAAGTGCTGGATTTGGATAATCCTGAGTCACCTAAATTTGTAACAGGGCTAATAAAAGCTTTGGAACTTGTAACCAAGGAGCATGTTCATTCTGCTGATTCTTCTGCTATCAAAGGTGAGAATTCTGTCAAACCTGCTGACCAGAATCAGTCTGGGGGAGCAGATAATATTGTTGATGCATCACAGTCCATGGAAATGGTATCTCAGTCCAACCGTGATGCAGTTGCAGCTGACCACATTGAATCTTTCAACACTGTCCAAAATTATGGTGGGTCTGAAGCTGTTACAGATGATATGGAACATGACCAGGATATTGATGGAGGTTTTGCTCATGCTACTGAGGATGATTACATGCAAGAAACTTCTGAGGATGGAAGGGGTCTTGGAAATGGTGTAGACAATCTGGGGATTCATTTTGAAATTCAGCCCCATGAGCAAGAAAACCTTGGTGATGATGAAGATGAGGAGATGTCGGGAGATGAGGGGGATGAAGTGGATGAAGATGACGATGACGAAGATGAGGACCATAATGATTTGGAGGAAGATGATGTACATCACCTGTCTCATCCTGACACAGATCAAGATGATCATGAGATAGATGATGATGAGTTTGATGATGAAGTATTGGAGGAAGATGATGAGGATGATGGTGATGATGAGGGTGGAGTTATTCTAAGGTTAGAGGAGGGTATCAATGGAATGGATGTGTTTGACCAGATTGAAGTCTTAGGCAGAGACCACAGCTTTGCCAGTGAAGCTCTTCATGTAATGCCAGTTGAAGTTTTTGGTTCTAGACGTCATGAACGTACCACATCCATTTACAGTCCCCTGGGGCGCAGTGGAGAGAATTCAGGGCCTTCAACTCATCCTCTTTTAGTGGGACCTTCATCACTGCACTCAGCATCTACAAGGCTGTCAGGTTGTTCTTTTCTGTATTTTTAATAATATGTATACTTTTTGTAATTTACAGCTTAATGCTTACTAAGATTGTAGTTCTATATGCATCTCTATTTTTAACAACCCTCCACCCCTCTCTCTATTTTGGTCCTCTTCAGAAAATGCCCGTGATATGATTATTTCAAATAGAAACTCAAACAGCACATCATCACGGTTGGATACTATTTTCCGGTCTTTGAGGAATGGGCGTCATAGCCATCGTTTGAACTTGTGGGTTGATGAGAGCCAGCAAAGCAGTGGGTCTAGTACAGCTACGGTACCACAAGGCCTTGAAGAGCTACTTGTTTCCCAACTCAGGCGACCTGTCCCTGAGAAATCTTCTGATCACAACACATCAACCGTGGAACCTCAGACCCATGGTGAAGGTAGCCAGTTACAGGGATCAGGGCCTGGTGCAACACCCGAGATTCCAGTAGTAAACAGTGGAAATAATGAAAATGCTAATGTGCTTCCATCTTCTGCAGCAACTGATAGCTCTCTCAATGCTGATGGGAGACCTGCAGTTACTGATTCTCTGCAAGGAACAGATGCATCAAACATACATCAACAATCTGTTGAAATGCAATTTGAGCAGAATGATGCAGCTGTTCGTGTTATTGAAGCAGTGAGCCAAGAAAGTAGTGGTAGTGGGGCCACTTTAGGGGAAAGCCTTCGAAGCCTAGATGTTGAAATTGGAAGTGCAGATGGCCTTGATGATGGTGGAGAAAGGCAAGGTTCTTCAGACAGAATATCTGATCCACAGGCTGCACGTGCAAGAAGAACAAATGTGGCTTTTGGGAATTCAACAGCTGTTGGTGGGAGAGATGTACCTCTTCATAGTGTTACTGAGGTTTCAGAGAATTCTAGTCGAGAAGCAGAGCAAGATAGCACCACTGCTGAGCAGCAGATGAATAGTGATGGTGGTTCTGGATCAATTGATCCTGCATTTTTAGATGCTCTCCCAGAGGAGTTGCGTACTGAAGTTCTTTCCGCTCAGCAGGGTCCAGTGGCTCAGCCTTCAAATGCTGAAGAACAGAATTCTGGGGATATCGATCCAGAATTTCTTGCTGCTCTTCCCCCAGACATCCGAGCTGAAGTCCTTGCACAACAGCAAGCTCAAAGGCTTCATCAATCTCAAGAACTTGAAGGTCAACCAGTTGAAATGGACACGGTCTCAATAATTGCCACATTTCCTTCTGATTTACGAGAAGAGGTATGGTTTTTGTTATAATGTGGTTTAATTTTTAAGTGCAAGTTAAAGATGTCTAAACATTTTTCATCATGTTATTTTTTATCCTCAGGTTCTATTAACATCATCTGATGCTATTCTTGCTAATCTCACCCCTGCCCTTGTTGCGGAGGCAAACATGTTACGTGAGAGATTTGCACATCGCTATCATAACCGTAACTTGTTTGGGATGTACCCTAGGAATCGCAGAGGTGAATCTTCTAGGAGAGGTGAAGGTATTGGATCCAGCTTGGACAGGATGGGGGGAAGTATAGTGTCACGCAGATCTGTTTCTGCTAAGCTAATTGAAGCGGAAGGTACCCCTTTAATTGGCCGTGAAGCTCTTCAAGCAATGGTTCGATTACTTCGCATGGTTCAGGTGCTCTCTTCGGTTAATTTTCTCTTTTGATATTTATCCTCTATTTTGATTTACGCGCTGAACATTGTTTATCGTGCAGCCACTGTATAAAGGTTCATTGCAGAAGCTTCTTTTGAATTTATGTGCTCATAACGAAACCAGAACAGCGTTAGTTAAAATCTTGATGGACATGCTGACGCTTGATACAAGAAAGCCTGTCAGTTACCCAAATGCAATTGAACCACCATACAGGCTTTATGGTTGCCAGAATAATGTTATGTATTCTCGTCCTCAATATTTTGATGGTGAGATACTATGCACATAAACACAAGTTCTTGACCCTTGGTGATTCAATGCGGCATGCCATCAGAACATTTTCATTTTTCTCCATCTTTTGGATACTTTATTTTTTTGTTTGTGGCTCTTTTACATATTATTCATGAGTTTAATATCTGGAGAAGTTTTGTGGTTTTTTCATGATTTAACTTCTTAGTATTTGGGTTCTGAGTGGTTTCTATTATCTTATCCTTTTCCCGTTGCAGGAGTTCCTCCTCTGGTGTCTAGGCGAGTTCTTGAAACTCTCACTTACTTGACTCGAAATCATCCGTATGTTGCTAAGATCTTACTCCAGTTTAGATTGCCGTCTCCTACCCTACAAGAGCTAAGAAATAGTGATCAGACACGTGGAAAGGCTTTGATGAATGAGGAGCAGCAGGAAGGATACATTTCCATAGTATTGCTTTTGAGCCTTCTCAATCAACCCCTGTACTTGAGAAGTATAGCGCATCTAGAGCAGGTGATAAGTTATGACCCTATTCTCGAGAAATTAAGCAATTTTATATTGTTATGTTCATTATTTTCTCATTTATGATTTTGCTTCAGTTGCTTAACTTGCTGGATGTCATCATTGACCATGCGGAAAGAAAGCCTCTTTCATCTGAGAAATCGAAGGCATCTTCCACTGAACAAAAACCTGCTTTGCAAATTTCAATGTCTGATGCTGACATCAATGCTGAGAATCATGATGCTCTTGAGGTTTCTGAGTCACCCTTAAAGACCGTGGACTCTTCCACAGCATCAACGTCTGATGGAAGTAATGAATGTGATGCTCAGAGTGTACTTGCCAATCTGCCACGAACGGAGCTCCGACTTTTATGTTCCTTGCTTGCACGGGAAGGGTAAGTGATATGTCCTTTCTTGTTCAGAAGTCTCTTCTCTGTATCTCTTATGTATCATTTGAAGAAAAGTTGTGTAACTTGTGGCTTGAACCAACGGCCCCCCCCCTAAAGAATGGATTTTGCAGCTTGCTCCTCCTATCAAATGATTTTTATCTTTATTTTTCTATCTTGAATATGATTCAGTGCTTCTTTCCATTTGCTTGGGCTCATGTTATGTTTCCTGTCCAGTTTGTCAGATAATGCATATAGTCTGGTGGCAGAGGTAATGAAAAAGTTGGTTGCTATTGCTCCAAGCCATTGTCGTCTTTTTATTTCTGAGCTGGCAGATGCTGTACAAAATTTGATTAGATCTGCCATGGATGAGTTAAAATTGTTCGGTGAAGCTGTGAAATCTCTACTAAGCACAACTTCTTCTGATGGAGCTGCCATTTTAAGGGTTTTACAGGCACTAAGTTCTCTTGTGACCTCAATAACTGAGAAAGAGAAGGATCTGCAGCTGCTTCCTGAAACAGAGCGATCTTCTGCTCTTTCTCAGGTGTGGGGCATCAATACAGCCTTGGAACCTTTGTGGATAGAGTTGAGCATTTGCATAAGCAAAATAGAGAGCTATTCAGATTCTGCACCAGATTTATTAGCTCCATCCAGCACATCCACATCAAGACAATCTGGTTTAACACCACCCCTACCTGCAGGCACTCAGAACATCTTACCATATATAGAATCTTTCTTTGTGATGTGCGAGAAGTTACATCCTGCACAACCGGGTTCTGTTAATGATTTTGGCATGGCTGCGCTTTCTGATGTTGAGGATGCCGGCACCCCATCTGCCGGCCAGCAGAAAAATGCTTCTTCTGTCTCAAAATTTGATGAAAAACATGTTGCCTTTGTAAAGTTCTCAGAGAAGCATAGGAAGTTGTTAAATGCTTTTATCCGCCAGAATCCTGGCCTCCTTGAGAAGTCATTTTCACTCATGCTGAAGGTTCCCCGCTTTGTCGATTTTGATAATAAACGTGCTCACTTCAGGTCCAAAATAAAGCATCAACAACATGATCATCATCACAGTCCTCTAAGAATATCGGTTAGAAGAGCTTACATACTTGAGGATTCTTATAACCAACTACGTTTGCGATCAACTCAAGATTTGAAGGGGAGGTTGACTGTTCACTTCCAAGGAGAGGAAGGTATTGATGCTGGCGGGCTTACAAGGGAATGGTATCAGCTGTTGTCCAGAGTTATATTTGACAAAGGAGCATTGCTTTTCACTACAGTGGGGAATGAGTCAACATTCCAGCCTAATCCCAACTCAGTCTACCAAACTGAACATCTTTCATACTTCAAATTTGTTGGACGAGTTGTTAGTATCTTCTCTAGTTTCCTATTGGATTGACACTTTTTTTTTCCTTTCACTTTTTACTCCTTTCTAACTGAAATTTTCCAGGTTGGCAAAGCACTTTTTGATGGGCAACTCTTGGATGTCCACTTCACTAGATCTTTCTACAAGCATATCTTGGGGGCCAAAGTTACTTATCATGACATTGAAGCAATTGATCCTGATTACTTCAAAAACCTGAAGTGGATGCTTGAGGTCTGCCATATGTTAAATTTCCATATTTTTTTTCCCTTTTATCTTACATGGACATCGAGCAATTGAGTTTGTTAGTTTGCTGGCATTTACCTTTCATTGTTCATCAGAAGGAATCTTGTGTTCTATTTTTCTTATTTTTTTCCCTTGTCTGTACTTTCAGAATGATATCAGTGATGTTCTCGACCTTACATTTAGCATTGATGCTGATGAGGAGAAGCTAATATTGTATGAAAGGACGCAGGTACTAATTTTTCATTGGTATTTTCATGAAGCCCTTTGTGCAAAAACATTTTCTCAGTGATGAATCCTGCTTTTACCAAATACGATACAGGTGACTGACTATGAACTGATTCCTGGTGGTCGGAACATTAAAGTTACTGAGGAGAACAAACACCAGTACGTTGATTTAATTGCTGAGCATCGTTTGACAACTGCTATTCGTCCTCAGATAAATGCATTTTTGGAAGGATTCAATGAATTAATTCCTAGGGAATTAATATCTATTTTTAATGACAAGGAGCTGGAGTTACTGATAAGTGGTCTACCAGAAATAGATAGTAAGTGTTGTAAACCAATTAAGTTAATGTTAGAGTTCTTTATTTTGCTACCATCTTCCATAGTTGACCTGAATTTTGATATATCTCTCCTAGTGGATGATATGAGGGCAAATACCGAGTACTCTGGTTTTAGTGCTGCATCACCTGTTATACAGTGGTTTTGGGAGGTTGTCCAAGGGTTCAGTAAGGAGGATAAAGCTCGGCTTCTACAGTTTGTGACTGGTACCTCAAAGGTAATTCAACACCTGAAATTGTAGTTAAACCTCAAGGTTGACTATTTAATGCTTGAATTGAGATTTAAATATTGAAATCATGACCTGTTTATTTCTTTCAAGTATGTAGAGATATAGCAGAGATCTATTTTAGTTAATAAAATAACCATGGTTGTCAAAATTGGATCGGATTGGCCGGTTGAAACAAGAATCGGTGGTAAAACCAGTACCCTAAAACTGGAGGAGGATTGAACCAGTACGAAACCGGTTGAACTGGATAATCATTGCATTTAAGCTAGTTTAAATATTTAATTTTGTTATAATTTATAAAATGAATGTTTATGTTATTTGTGTTAATTAATTTTCCTTTTATTTTTATTGAAAATTTTTATTTTGTAATGGTCAGGTTGAACTGGGAACTGGTGGTCTGACCAGTAAAATTACCGGTTCTTATAACATTGAAAAGAACACTATTGTTTCATAATGGGTTTCTAATTCAGTCTTCGTAATTTCGCAGGTGCCTTTAGAAGGTTTTAGTGCACTTCAAGGAATTTCAGGTTCACAGAAGTTCCAGATACAGAAAGCATATGGCAGCCCTGATCACTTGCCTTCTGCTCATACCTGGTAATTCGTCCAGTCATCTCTATCATATTCCCCCCCCCCACTCCATGATTTCTTTGTTTTTTGGGTATTCTTCCCTTTACTTAGACCTTTAAGGTCCTTGTTATTAACAAGCATTTATTTGTGATAATGCAGTTTCAATCAATTGGATTTACCCGAGTATCCATCGAAGGAACATCTAGAAGAGAGGTTGCTGCTTGCAATTCACGAAGCCAATGAAGGGTTCGGATTTGGTTAAGGTTCAAAGTGGTAATCAGAGTTATGGTGTAGATAAAGATATATAAATGCACATCTGAACCGGGATTGGTATCTTGTTATGGGGGGTATAAGAGGACTTGGAACCGACTTCTGAAGTGATACATCATGTTTATATACTTACTGTACAGTCGCAAATTGACTATTCAGAATGACTCTGGCAGTTTTAAATTTGCCATCATATCTTCCTTGATTTATCCGTCTTTCAGGTTTTGCCTTCCCTCTGGCAGTTTTAAATTGACTATTGTGATATCTGCCGCGCCAGACTAGTAGATTTTGTTAGCTCTGGTATAAATGTGAAAAACCAACTCAATTGATCTAAACTTGAATTTGACCCGATCTGTATTTGAATTAAAAAACCGAACTTGAAAATAAATTTTATCTTGGAAGTTGTGCCCTAAGTGATTTGAAGTCGAAACAATTCAGTGTGCATTGGGTTCAAGTAATTTTACATTTTACATTAATAAGATGACTCAAGGTTTTTGATAATTTTATCCTAATTTTTAAATATTTTGATTCATTTTATATAATATTAAATTAACGATAATTAGCATATTAAATAGAGTAAGGATAATCGTAGATTGGCGATTCGATTGATTGATGTAGAACAAGATTACGGGCTGGCAGTTGTTACTGATTTTCAGACTTTGATAAGTTGAGAGAATGAACTAATGTTATCTTCGTTTTTACCCGTACTGCTTCAAACTTGAAAATGGTTACTTTTTTTCATGTAAAAGATAATTTTATGAGAGTTTCCGTTCATTTTTAAAATCTTAAAATGGCCTTTAGTTAATCACCTTAAATGACCATGTTCTAATTCAAATGGGCAACCCATTATGATGGATACGAATTTTTATTTATTTATTTATTTATCAAGATTCATACTTTATCCACTTATCGCGGCTTCATTTTAATTCGCTATCAATACAATTATGTTTTAAACTTGTACTTCTATTAAGAATTTTGGTTTTAAAAATTAAAATTAATGTAATCTCCATGAGACACTAAGTCATAGAAGTGATTATATGGACATGCCTGTAATCTTATATATCTTTGTGTATGCTTTCATGAAATGAAGTACTAGGTATTAATTACTAATTCAAATTATTAGTTAATCTCACTCAATTAGACATATTTCGCAATTCAACTAACGTATCGTGTTTTATCAATCTTATAGATCTAGCATGCTCATTAAATATATCCCTAGAAATTGGTTTCATAAACGGATTTGTAATCAATTTTTTGTGTAATTATGTTCTGCGTAAAATTTTACTTGAAAGGAAATGGTCCTTGCGTTACGTGCCTAGAGAGACTAATCAGATAGCAGATGCTTTAGCAAAAATAACTCTATCAAGTGATGAAGTATTGCATATGTTTGAGGAACCCCCGATGAAGATTAAGAGATTTTGAAAGAAACTTTTTCTTCGGATAAATCAATTATGAATATTTCTATGTAATCTTTTGTTTTATTTAAAAAAAAAACTTGATATTTGGTTCTAGAATAACATTTGAAATATTTAGTGAATGCAATCACAAATTCACTATCACTCTTCATGCATATTTTTAATCTCATGATTCGAGAATCTTTCAAGCCAAATAGCCTTTTAGCACTACAATTGAAATTGCCACAAACTCAACTTTCGTTTTGGACAATGCAATATAAGTTTGGTTTTTGTTAGCCTAGGATATTGCACCATTATTTAAGAAGAAGCATCCAAATTCTGGTTTTCTTCCATTCAAATTTGCTCCCCAATCGTCGTTCATATACCTATCAGATTCTTGTCTCATCCTTATTAGCATAATGAATAACCCATGGTGCTTTTGAGATATCTTAGTATTCTTTTAACTGTTTTTTAATGGATTTTAATCTTGAATCGATTCATATCTACTCACTAATCTTACAACACGACAGATATCAAACTTTGCATACATTCTTACATACATGAGCCCTACTACTACATTGGTTTAAGAAACTTTCTCCATTTCAGAATTTCATTAGTTTTGGGACATATTCTTGTGCTTAAGCCTTTGCCTCTTGCAACAGAAGTATTAATTGACTTGCAGTCTTGCATTCTAAATCATTTAAGGATTTTCTTAACTTATAGAGCTATTAGGCTCTTAGAACAATATTAAGTGAGTGTTACTCGCAAAATGTAAGATGTTCTGCCTTTCATTTCAAAATTTAAAGATAGACTTTTTTTTTACCATTACAATATACTCTTTACCATTTCCAGCCAACAATATGTCATCCACATAAATTGATAAAATTACAAATTTGTCATTGTCTCTTTTAATATACATACCGTGATCTTCATCAATTATAATAAAATTATACGAAATGATTGCTTTATGGAATCTAATATATCATTGTCTAAAATTTTGTTTAATACCTACACACTTTTATTATATCTATTTGATGTAATTCCAAATCTCACAATAGGAAAAAAACCTCTGTAAAGTCAATTCCCTTTTGTTGAGTATACGTTACAAATCATTCCGATTATCCTTTTAGATTTTTCGTTAATTTTGAGAACCTATTTGTTTCCAATCACTTTACATCCCTTGGGTAGATCAAATGATACCCAAACGTTTATTTTTATCTCAATAACTCTATTTTTTCCTCCATTGTCTTCATACACTTATCTTTTACATTAGAAGAGAGAGCTTCTGACATATTTTTAGGTTCTTCATCTTGTAGATTAATCATGAAAGTTTTTCCCTTTATGTCAAAATGACATCAAGGGACATTTTAACGATTATTATACCTAAATTGTGGTTCTTGCGAAAGAAATTCAACATCTCTTGTTGAATTTCCACTTTGATGAGATACCATCTTTACATTTTCAAGAATGTGTAACAATGGATTTGAACTAATAAAATCATTAGGATCTTTTATCTCATAGAGAGAAATATCTGTTTTAATCTCACCACTACTAGAAAAATTGATTTCTAGAAATGTGGTGTCTTGAAACTCAGATTCGATGACACGACCACTTTTTTATTCACCTATAAAGACACCTCTTGAATGTTTAGAATATTTTACAATATACTCCTTTTACCTCTTAGACCTAACTTGTCATATTGATGAGTAGGCTAATGTACCTAAGCAACACAATCCCAAGGCCTTAGATTACTATGATTAGATTTCCTACCTGTCCATAATTCATAGGGAGTGGATCCAATAGATTTACAGAGTACTCTATTTAATACATAATTAACTGTCAATAGTGCATCGACTTAAAAGGTGCTAGGAAAATTTCTTCAGCCATCATGGACCTGATCATTTTCTGAAATGTTCTATTTTGTCAGATCACTACACCATTTTATTATAGAATTTTTGGAATGATTAACTACCTATCTCGTCTGTTTTTTTTCATCACATAAGTTGCTAAATTAATAAGACAAATATTCATGTCCTCAGTCAATTTTTAATGCTTTTAACATTTTTATCTTATTGACTTTCCACTAAAATAACATATTTTCAAAAGCAGTCTAATGTTTCGGATTTGTTAGAAATCATATAGGCAAAATTGATGTAAAGTTATCTATAAAAGTGATAGAAATATACTCCACTTCGTGCCCTAACATTCATTAGGCAACAAATATATATATTGTTTCCAACTAGATAATTTGCACATATAATTAGGTTAACTTTTTCGATAGTGCCTAACAATCCCCCTTTAACTAACCTATGCATTCTATGTTGTCCTATAACAATTTAGCATGCCAACGTTTAGAAAATGTAATTATTGAATAACTATAATTATTAATGTTACAGGCCCCGACCCCCCTAAAATGTAAAATTACTATTTAGGCCTTTAAAATTTTTAAAAAATTTAAATTAATAAACTTTGGCCTCCCCTAAAATTATAAAAATTTGATTTAATCCTTTAAAAATTATAAAGACATAGACTATAAAAAATTAAAATTTCATCCGCCATCTTAAAAAATTATTCTGGCTTCGCCCTGTTGCTACATGATGAGTAGTCAATAGCCAATATAATGAAACCATTCAACAAATATCCAAATCCTTAATAAATTTGTTCCAAAAACAAATATTTAAGAATAAATATAAAATTCCATCTTACCTTAGCAGTAAATATCACCTACGACGAGGCAAAAAGAATCATGTAATAAATTTATAAAAAGAAAAATATAAAAAGCAAATACGGCTTTAGTTGAAATGTTTAAGTTGTGACAGTGAAAATTATAATGGTTTGTGTTTAAATATCATGATTCTCATTATAAGTATGCAATTTATTAAAATATAAAAAGATATAAATACACTAAAAATAATATTTGTTCTTTTGTAAAAACGAATTAGTTTTTAGTAATTTCACAACTGAGTTGAGACCCGATTAAGGGTGACACCAACTCAGTCAAATGTTCTATATAGTATATATTATTTAAATAATAAAAAAATAATTTTAATGCAAATAATAAATAACAAAAAATACTTTTTATTTAATGGCATAGCTTTTAATATAAAATTAAGAGGTTAAATTGATAAAAAAAATGGTTTAAAAGTTCAACCTTTAATATTTATAGTATATTTTTAAAAATAAAAATCTATATAAATAAGTTTTTTATAGGTTCAACAGAAAAAAAAAAAACCCTTTTAATATAATTCTGCATCAATTTCATAATTTGATGCTTTCTCACAAACAAAATCCAATCCCCACGGAAGAGTGAATGTCTGATTTGGCTCCAATCCGTTGCTTATTTATTATTTAATGTATATTTAATTATTATTCATAAATTAGTTTTCACATTCAATGCTTTATTTTTAAATCATGATAATTATTATATTAAATATTAATAAAAAAACATAATAGAATTATCTCATAAATGTCATCACTATACTCGAAAGTTCAGGGCATAGGATTTAAAAAAAAAAAATTTTTTCATTAGTATTGAGAGAAAATTTAATTTAGGCATAAATAATCGAATTTGAAATTAAATTAATTTTTTATACTAAATAAAATGAATTTAATTGTTACTTGTTTAATTAGTATTATTGGTAGTGCAACATTTTGGATGATATGTGGATTTGAATGTCTTAAAGGCATAATATCGAGGGTTACAAGTAATTTTAATAATTGTTAAAGTACTTGAAAGGTCTTTGTATTATAAGGATTTGATCAAATTAATTTATCTATTATTAAATGGATCAATTTAGTAAGTCCAAATTGTAATAATGTTAACATTTACTATACAAATGTTTTGACAATTATTGTTTTCAATCGACTTTAATACAAAATAAAAGATTTCATTTTAAGAACTATAAAAACTTTAAAAATATTACCTCTGTTTAACTGTAAATATTAACTCTAATCCAATTTAGCCTTATTTATTTAACAGGGACTAACTTAATTTATTTAACAGTAGAGAAACTAATTTGATCAGGCCCTTATAATAGAGGGAACTTTCAAATACTTTCACCTTTTAATAATTGTATAAAAAATAAGATTAATTTAGTAAAATTCAAATTCAATTCTTAAAACTTAAAATAAGATTTAGCTTAAATCTACTTAGTTCAAAATTCATTTAAAACACCAAGTTCTCACTTTCGAGTCCCACATTGAGTAACTTATATTGGAGCTCTACCATATTTATATTTAGTTGCGGTCTAAAGTGAACTTGATCCGGGATGAGTTGTGTTTAAACTGTGTTTTTTTTAATATTATAAATTGGGGAGGAAATGACAACAACATGATTTGAACTTTTGGGTGCCAACAAAATAAAAAAATGATAGCAACGGGATTCTGCTTTGTAATGGTAACTTCTGTCTGAAGTCATCAGATGTATAAATTTTGTAATTGCGCATTAGGTATTTTTATACTTAAAAATTTTTTTAAAAGAAAAACACCAAGCTTCCCCGTACCCTCAGACCATGGGATCCGAACCCCTGGCAACACTACCAGAAAAAACGGACAGAAAAAGAATAACAGTCAGTCAGTCCATTTGATCACTGAGTACCTCACGGATCGGATCATCTATCATGTCTCGACTCTCCCTTCCGATCGTTGCGCTTCGAAGACTCGGTCTCATTTCCTCAGATAAACTCTTCCATCGCTTTATATTTTTTCGGACACTCATTTTCTTTAGCTTTTCCTTGCCTCCTTTTACTCATTTTTTTTTCAACTTAATGTTATTATGTTCAGAGGCTCTTATTTTTTCCCCTTCGTTGCTCTTCTTTTTTCGAATTGGATAATTTGATCGGATTTTCTACCATTACTTTTACAATTTAAGTTTTCTCGCTGGGAAAAGATGGGAGCCTTGAGGATTCTCTTTGGCCTTTTGCTGATTACCGTTACATCGTGGATAGTGTTCTTGTAAGTACATCCATTTTTTTTCACTTTTCTTGTGTTTAATTTTATATGTGAAAATGTCTATATGATTATTTTTATTTTATTTTATTGCCTGAAATGCTATTTGAACCAGCTTTTCGCTTATGCATTTCGATTTTGTTATCGTCCTTTAGTGTTTGTTGGCGTTGTTTATAATTGTGGTCATAAAAGCTGTTTCGTATGCTGTAAATTTAGTTACTTACAAATTTGTAAAAGGCGCTGTCGATTTATTTCTTCACTTGAGCAAAATAATTCCAATGAGATAATTATGAAATTGCTTATGTATGTATGTATGTATGTATGTATGTATGTATGTATGTATGCATGCATGTAAATTTCTTAATGATGGTTGTATTCTGTTTGAACTTTGAAGTGATGCACCATCTGTGATTGCTAAAATTTATGTTACTTATACATATTATTTGACTTTACAGTTATGCTTTGAAGTTGCTGTTTTGGATTCTAAGCAAGACTGTGGGAATATCTATTGAATTCCAAATTGGAGGATGGAATTGTTTGAAGGATATTGCGGTGAAGTTAAAAAAGGTCTTTCTTGAATTTCATTTGGTTGTTTTGAGCTTCAATATTCTGTTAAAATAGGACTCATAAATGTAAGTTACTTTTAAAGCCTCTGTTTGTCACTAACACCAGAGTCCCTGAATTGTTGAACAATTTCACTTTTTTTCTTTCATTATTCAATTTACTCATTAAGCTATCTTGTCTGAAAGGATGGAAAAGTGAGTTTGAAAGTCAATTCATTGGCATAGTGGGAGAAATGAGAAATAAATTTATATTTTTCTCAAATGTTCTTCAGTCAAGAAAAGTGGTTGCAAAGAGTGAGATAAATGTTATTTCATTTGCTTGGTAGTATGGAGAATCAGAGGGGAAAGTGTAATTAGTTATTGCACGTACATCTCTTTTTTTTTTCATAATTTGATGTTTTACCAAAACTAAGAGGAGGGAAGGGAGGCTAAGTAGATAGAATATAATCTTTTTGGCTGGAATTCGGTTAAAGTTGGAAAGATGGGTAGTTATGAAACATGAAGAAAGCTGGTGTCTCACATATTCTTCCCGACAGAGTACTCCTTTCTTTCCAGTTTCCTCTTGCACCTTTCTATCATGTCACTTCTTTTTGGAGTATTTTGGTTGAAGTGATAATATGGAGTATTTTCACTTAAGGAGTGTCATGGACCTTTGTATTGATCTTTCCTTTCGTGTGGTGTCCTCCGGGTGGAGTTTTTCTCATATATGATGGGCCATCCCACTTGGCATATTACTGCAATGATGAGCTGCTTTGTTTGCTGTCAGCTTATTTGCATTATTTTGTCCTAGATATGGCTTTGCAAGGTTCAACTTCTACCTATGGTAAAATCTTATTGTGTTCTTACATGGAGCACTTGATCACCATGAATCTTTAATTTATATATATATATATAGGTCAAACAAATTCAACTTAAATACGTACTTTACTCTTTCGTGAGCCTTCTGCACCTCCATTCAGAGTTATAAGTGAACATATAAATAATTAAATGATGAATGACAGTAAATAATTAGCTTTTTGCACGGAATAGGAGCTTGTTTTTTAAGCCAATCCTCTGTATTAGAAAAGTTAAAAGTAGCCTTTAAAAAGCATGAAGACTATCTGGATGTTGCTTCAGTACTTCCTAATTTAGTATCATTTCCTGCTTTTCGTTCCAGCTACTATTTTGCAACCTATGTCCCTGTTCATAGTGTTCATCATGTTTTCTTTGCTTGGATAATTTTCAGGGTGCTCTTGAATCCTTAGTGGTCAGTGAAATTAAGCTCACTTTATGTCAGCCCTCGGTTAAACTTGGGAATGGCATTATTTCTAAGAATCTGAAGCTGCAGTTGGTAATAAGTGACCCAGAAATTGTACTGAGGCCTAAAAGTAAAAGCTCTTCAAGTAAAAGCTCAAAGAAAGCTAAATCCAGTAAACCTCGCTCTTCAGGCAAGGGCAAAAAGTTGATGGCTGTAGGTAACATTGCAAGATTTTTGTCAGTTTCTATTACAGATTTGGTTTTGAAGGTAATTAGTCTTTGACCCTTCTCTTTTTCCATAAAGTAATGATTCAGCTTTTATATAATTCATCTGCAGCACATAGCTTTTTAATGCTTTTATGATGTGGTTGTGTCTGTTTGTTTACTGGAATATATGTTAGATAGGGAGCTAGGGAGAGTGTGATGGGAAACAATGTTTAATGTTATAAGTTCTGCAAATTGGTTTTTGATTTCTAACTTTGTTCTGATTGAAATCTATCAATTAAGAGATTCAATAATAACTTTTTGTTGGTCCTTGTAAAGCGATATCACATGTGTGCACTGTTTGGAACCTCAGTTGATGTTGGAGCATGATTTTAGTAGTCAGTAGACATATTTATTAGCTCATTTTCATAAAAAAAAAACTTTTAAGAGTTTGATCTTCTTCAGACACCTATGTCATGCATGCTTTATCATCTAGTTAAGGCTCAACAATCTCTAAATTGCCCGGTTTCACATATATCCAATGCCAACGTATACTTAAATGAGTTTATTTTTTTCCCTTTATTGTTTTTTTAAGTTGTCCTTCTCTATTTGGAAGTTTGTGTACTTTTAAGTTAATTTTATCTTAAAATCATGCAGACACCTAAAGCAGCTATTGAAGTTAAGGGAATCAAACTAGATATATGTAAAGATGGTGGCTCTAAACCCAACTTGTTTGTTATATTACAAATATTACCAATTTCTGTCCAAGCTATTCAGCCGCTCTCTGGTGTTATGGAAAAGCCTTCTGCTCCTTCTTGCTGTGAAGAGTTTTCTTTCTCTTGTGAATTTGGCAATGATGGGTATTTCTTTCCTCTCTGAATTTTTTATAGAGGCCAAATAATTCCAGCTCATTAATCTTTGGCAAAAGTTCCGGTTAGTGATAGTAAAATTTTAGTTATAGCATAAAGCTCTGTTGGGTTTCATTTCTGTCTCGTACACATATTCTCTACTTAAACATGTATTCCTTGCTGTCGCTTTTGCTTTATGTGCTATAATATTCTATATTTAATTTTCTTTCAGGGAAGCTGGTTTAGTTGTCCGAAATGTGGACATTAACTTTGGAGAGATTATTGTAAACCTCAATGAGGAGCTGCTGGCCAAGAATAAGAAGCCGCCAGATGTTTCTTCTCAAACTGATAAAGTTAAAGAGTCAACTGCTGATTCCTTACCCGCTAAAAAACCTGATAAGAAACAAGCTGCTATTTTAGCATTGTCAAAGCATACTTCTATTTTTCCGGAAAAGGTTTGTGCTTTTACTCATCAATAGAGACAGGCTCGTTATATGTTTTCCTGTCTTCTAATGTTGGAAGCCATTTTCTAATTAAAGTTGTTATTGAAGACGGTTCTCCATTATCAGAGTGCAAAAACTTTGATATTGGCGCTTGGTCATAATTGTTTTACTCCATCTATCATGAAATTTGTTATTTTAATGTTCTATTGGTTGAACAATTAAAGATGTAGTTCCAACCAGCTTGGAGTAACTGCTTTGGTTTACTGTTGGTGAGCTTAAGAATAGGCTGCCAGTTTGCGGAGGTAATGAGGAAGCTAAGAATGCAAGAAATTAAATTAGAGTTCTGATGAAAAGTGGCATTATTGAGATTCTATACCCTATGGAAGATGGTAATTGTTGGTCTGTTGGAGCCATATTTTCTTTTGTTGAATAGTGAGAATTGAGAATTAAAATGTGTAGCCCAGAGACAAAGCTCAATTTACTGAAGAAGATAATGCTCAAGTTATTTGACTGCACTGGTGGTAAGTTCGTTTTATTCATTCATTTTTATTTGTTGTCTGAGACAGATTTGCTTCAACTTACCAAAACTAGATGTGAAGTTTGTGCATCGGGAACATGATGTTGTTGTTGAAAATAACATCAAGAGCATTCAGTTGAAAAGCATCAAATCAAGATCAACTGAAGAAGTGGAGAGTACACGCATTGATGTTCAGTTGGAATTCAGTGAGATACATGTATAGCCATTACTATTGATGTTGCAACTCTGTTTTAATTGTAACTATACTCTTGCATCTCTGCCTATTATTGACATTGGTTTTTCCTCTCGATTTCAGCTTCTTAGAGAATCTGGCTCTTCTGTATTGGAGATAATGAAATTTGGTGTTGCCTCTTTTGTCAACATCCCGGTACAGGTAAGTCCTGTGAAATCATGGCAGGTTGGTGTCTTTGTCAAGTTGCTACACTGTCTTTGTTTTACAACAAGGTAAAAATATGTTTGACAACAAATGCTGTTATCAAGTTTCCATTTGTTTTATTTATTTACGTTATGTCTTTTACCAAGTGGTCTCAGATGAGTATGAATTCAGAAACTATCATTTTCAGTTGTCAAATCTGAAAATCTAGGATCTGACATGGCATCGGCATTTTATGTTGTTCATATGTCAGGCATTGTAGCTTGATAGAAAATGAATATTATTCTGTTATGCTCTTTTGGGGGATTTAATTTGGATTACCGGTTGAGTAATTTCTATTTGGATGTCTGGGCCTTGTATATTCCAAAATTTGCTTGCATAACCTGAACCAAATAGAAATTAAAAAAAAAAATCTTCGCATAAACCACACCAATTTAACCTGACTGTCGTCTTTTACAATTGTTAGCATCTGTCTCTTACCTACACCTGTCCATGGGCCGGGCCGGGTCCGGAAATTTTTTTGACCCGCCTCCTAGGTCCGTGCCCGGCCCGAAATATGGGCTTTAAATTTTGCCCAGGCCCAGCCCGAGAAAATATCATAAGCTCGAGCCCGGCCCGGCCCGGTCCATTTTTAATAAACATTAAAAAATTATTTTAAAAATAAAAATATTTTAAAAGTATTTTAAAATTAAAGATTAAAGATTAAAGATTAAAAATTAAAAAATAAAAATAAAAAATATATTTATTATATTCGGGCCGGGCCGGGCAAGTAGTGTCCGAAGCCCGGCCCGTTTTTTAAACGGGTCTCGTTTTTTACCCAAGCCCATATTTCGGGTCTATATTTTTACCCGAATCCTCCCATATTTTGGGCGGACAGTCGGGCCGGGCCGCCATGGACAGGTCTACTCTTACCCACTGGGAAAAGATAAATAAATATTATTTTACCAAGACTCTTCTCCCTAAAGTACCTGTATCAGACATCTGTGTCCTACTCATATATGGACAAGGTATGGGGTTATGATTCTCTATATGTATGGAAAAATTTAGAAATAGTTCAGTGTACTTACGTCAAATGCATTACTGCTCACATTCACCCAAAGTCTGGATAAAATAGCTAAATACGACCCAACTTGACCTGCCTTTAAATGACAATGACTTATAAATCAAATATTGCCCAGGCTGGCAACTTCTTTTAGAAGAAAAAACATTATTAGTTCCCCAGATAGGATCTGGTTTTGATCATTTTGGCCCCGATACAGTCAAGGGAGTCAAATTTCCCACATTGGTGAATGGTTCCCCAACCCAACTGATTAAACTAGCTGGTTTGTGGTTCTTGGAGATCATCTTATCAATTGTAAAAGCAAACTACGTAATATAGTTACATTTAGCAATTCGGACTTCTCTAGTTTCCTTATTCTGTTCATTCCACTGTTAACTTGGATGTCTAAAACGGGGTTGACTGCTTATATTTTGGTCCCTGTTAAATGATGGAGATAGTAGGTTTTCAATCTGATTGAAAAGGAAGTAACTTTATCATGTTTAGTTTTACTTAGCCTATTCTCTATCTTTAGTTTATATATGTGTATATATATAAATCTGATTACTTCCCTGGTTCACAGACAGACTATTCTCATCACCTCGTTTTTGTTTGGGAGTAAAGGAAGCCCTTCTTCCCCTCTCATTTCTATCTAGTTCTCCTACTACCTGTTTATTTCTCTTTTGCTCTGTAGCATTGTATGTTTTAACATGTGGACTTGTTAAACATGGTGCGGGTGCCACATTTTTATTTTTGGGGTTGGTTAAGTGGCTTATTCTTTATAATGCTGTTGCTTTTCAGCCAATCTCACCTGTTAGAGCTGAAGTTGATGTTAAGTTTGGAGGGATTCGGAGCACTGTTATAATGACTAGTTTAAAGAGATTTTTGAAGTTGAAACCCCCTAGTACAGGATCCAAAAAGAAAGCAATGGTTCTTCAAGCGGAAACTTCTACTATTCCGAAGCCACAATCAACTGAGCCCAAAGCGATAATGTGGAAATGTACTGTCTCAGTCCCAGATATTACAATTGTGCTTTATAGTATCAGTGATGTGCCGCTGTATCAAGTAAGCAACATATATCTTTTCTATGTTGGGTATCTGGGAAATGACAGAGCCTTCATCTTACAACTCATGTAGTGCCATATGGCACAGGATTTTATATCTGAGATGCATAATCTGCTAGTTATCTTTATTATTATTATTATTTGCCAGAACATTGTTGGTATTGTAGGATGCATCTGCAGAATAGAGTTCTTTAGTTTCAGTTGATCTTCTTCTTTTTTCTTTTCGCCAGATAATCATGCCAAATATTTAACTTATTTTACTAGAACTTCTGATGCATAATCAAGTGTTTTTTTTTCTTCTAGGTAGTATTGTCAAGTCAATAGTTTTTCTATTAGGCGATGGGAACCATGGCCGCAGTCTATATAATAAAAACGCTGGTTTCACTTTTAAAATCAACAGATTGCTAAAAGTAGAATCCTACTTTAACTGTTTTACAAAACTCCAAATACAAAAAAGTTGCTCGTAGACTTTATCCAACATGCTTGGATGCTTATGATGGTTTTGCTGACGTAAGAGTTATAGATTAGGTTGTAGGATATCTTAGTTCCATCTCTGGTCACACTTATAATTTATTTGCTTTTCTGAGAAACATGATATGTTCGGTCTGTTCCCTTTTTGGTGTTATTCACTTTGTCTGCATCAATTGATTTTTGTTTGCCTTTTGGAAAACATTATGACTGGCACCAATTTTTATTTTGATTTCCAATGCAGTGCTGCTTACAGTCAGCATATGTGCTTGCTAACGACATTTCAAGCACAGGAATCGCAGTACACGCAGAACTTGGCGAGCTGAATTTGCAAGTGGCAGATGAAAATCATGAATGCTTGAAAGAAAACGTTTTCAGTGTTGAATCAAATTCAGGTTCCTTACTGAATATAGCAAAGGTTAGTGTAGATTGGGGTAAAAAGGACATGGAATCATCTGAAGATGGTGGCCCTAGATGTAAATTAGTTCTTTCTGCTGACGTGACTGGAATAGGCCTTTATTTTACATCCAAGCGAGTAGAATCACTTATAGTAACAGCCATTACCTTTCAAGCACTCTTCAAAAAACCATCTTCCGGTAAGAAAACAACACAGAGCAGGGCAGCGCGTTCATCAAAGCCATCAGGGAAGGGTACTCGACTTATAAAATTTAATCTTAAACAGTGTTCAGTTAGTTTTTGTGGCGACACTTACTTGGAAAATACAGTTGTGGCAGATCCCAAGCGAGTAAATTATGGGTCTCAGGGTGGTCGAATTGTTATTAGTGTTTCAGCTGATGGTACACCACGTACTGCAACTGTACTGTCGACAGTTTCAGATGAATGCAAGAAATTAAAGTACTCTCTTTTGCTTGACATCTTTCACTTTAGTTTGTGTGTCAACAAGGATAAACAATCCACACAGGTCGAGCTTGAAAGAATCAGATCTATCTATCAGGACCATCTCGAAGAAGATAAACCAGACAAAAAAGTTGAATTATTTGATATGAAGAATGCAAAATTTGTACAACGCTCTGTTGGCCATAAGGAGATAGCTATTTGCTCTTTGTTCAGTGCTACTGACATCTCCATCACTTGGGAGCCCGACATGTGTCTGTCTTTTGCTGAACTTGGTTTGCAACTGAAAGCACTGGTTCAGAATGAGAAGGCTAAACACAAGGGACCTGGAAATGAACACGCAGATAATATCTCCATCGAAAAAGATGCTGAGCAGAGGAAAGAAGTCATTGGGGTGGAATCGGGTCATGTTGATAAACCAAAGAAAAAAGAATCTGTTTTTGCTCTTGATATAGAGATGCTAAGTATATTTGCCGAAGCTGGAGATGGAGTTGATGCATTTGTGCAGGTTCAGTCAATTTTCTCTGAGAATGCCCGCATAGGGGTACTTCTTGAAGGACTGATGCTTAGTTTCAATGGAGCCCAGTTATTGAGAAGTGGCAGAATGCAAATTTCCCGTATTCCGAATGTTTCCAGCTCATCTGATACAAATGTACCAGTTGTCACTGTGTGGGATTTCGTGATTCAAGCACTTGATGTTTATATTTGCTTGCCTTTCAGGCTGGAGTTGCGTGCCATTGATGATGTTGTTGAAGAGATGATACGAGCTTTGAAGATTGTAATTGCCGCTAAAACTCAGCTAATTCTTCCTCCGAAGAAAGATAACCCGAACCCGAAACCTAAAAAGCCTAGTTCATCAAAATTTGGATGTGCAAAGTTCTTTATACGCAAGCTGACTGGTGAAATTGAGGAAGAACCAATCCAAGGATGGCTTGATGAGCACTATCAGCTAATGAAGAAAGAGGTCATTGAGTTAGGTGCTAGGTTGAAACTTTTTGATGATTATATTTCGGCCAATCAGTGTCCTAAAACTACTGAAACTAATGATTCTTCTTCTGAAAGAAGGGTCCACTATAATGGAACTGAGATTGATATGCAAGATCCTTCAGCAATCCAAAAAATGAAAGACGAGATATATAGACAGTCTTTTCAATCCTATTACTTAGCATGTCAGAAGCTAAAACCAGCGGAAGGCTCTGGTAGCTATAGGGAAGGTTTACAGTCTGGTTTTAAGCCAAGCACCGCAAGAGTTTCTCTTTTTACTATTTCAGGTACAGACCTGGATGTGACCGTGACAATGATTGATGGTGGAAATGATGGGATGATAGAGATTATAAAGCAGCTTGATCCTGTCTGTCGTGAAACTGAAATTCCGTTTTCCCGTCTATATGGGTGTAATCTTCTCCTAAACGCCGGCAGTCTAGGTGTTCAGATAAGAGACTATACGTTTCCTCTTTTCTCTGCTGTTTCTGGTAGATGTGAAGGCCGTCTTGTGATGGCACAACAGGTAAACTCCTAGGTTAGCTCCCTTCCCCTTTTTTCTCTTGTCCCATTCTAAATGGAAAGATAACAATATTTGAAATTCTTCTTTATATGCCATTCCTTTTCTGAAAAAGAGGGAGGGTGGAAGGTTGCTGATCTTACACTGATTGAAATAATTTTATTTGAATTTTAGGCAACAGCTTTTCAGCCCCAAATATCGCATGATGTCTTCATTGGGAGGTGGAGAAAGGTCCGCATGCTTCGTTCAGCGACTGGGACAACTCCACCAATGAAAACATACACAGATTTGGGTTTACGTTTTGAAAGTGCGGAAGTGTCCTTTGGGGTGGGATATGAAACAGTTTTAGCTGATGTCAGCTATGCATTCACTGTGGCACTTCGTAGGGCTAATTTAAGCAAAAAGGGTCCTGGTCTTCCAGTGCAGCCAAAAAAGGAGAAGAGCTTACCGTGGTGGGATGACATGAGAAATTACGTCCATGGAAACAATACTTTAATCATTTCTGAAACTAAATGGTACATTCAAGCATCTAGTGATCCTTATGAAAAGCTTGACAAACTTCAAATTGTTTCTGGTCCTCTGGAGATCCAGCAATCTGATGGCCGTATTTATAGTTGTGTAAGGGATTTTAAAGTTTTCTTGAGCAGTTTGGAGAGTTTGATAGATAGTCGCAGCTTAAAAATTCCTACCATCGTATATGGCCCATTCCTAGAAGTGCCAGTCTTTAGCCTTGAGGTTTTAATGGATTGGGATTGCGAGTCTGGTTATCCCATGAATCACTATCTGTTTGCACTTCCTGTAGAAGGGAAGGTTCGGGAGAAAATGCTTGATCCTTTCAGATCTACTGCTCTTTCTCTCCGATTTGACATTGCTTTTAAAGCCCTGGTTCCCCCATCGGACAAACAAACCCCTTCAGCGTCAGATTCCACTGTTGTGGATGGAACTGTCAATGAGGCTGAGAATGTTTCAATTGCATCACCAACATTTAGTTTCAATGCACATGACCTAGCTTGGTTGGCTAAGTTCGGGAATTTAATGATTTTACCTCCTCACAAAATCCGTTTGTTTGCTCGGTTTCCTCGTTTTGGAGTTCCACGAATTCCTAGATCAGGAAACTTGCCATTAGATAGGGTGATGACAGAAACAATGTTCCGTTTAGATTCTACGCCTACTTGCATAAAGTATAAGACCTTTTCTGATGATGATCCAGCAAAAGGACTGACATTTAGTACAACAAAGTTTAAAGTTGAAGTCTGTTCCAGCAGGGGTAAGCAAAAATTTACTTTTGATTGCCAGCGTGATCCTCTTGATCTTGTTTACCTGGGGGTTGACCTTCATTTGCTGAAGGGTTTCTTAGACAAAGAAGATTGCACTAGTGTCACAAAAGTAGTTCAAACTTCTCAGTCTGCATCCATGGAGCAAGTTCCTACTGAAAAAAGTAATTCTACGAGTGGTTGCACAGAGAAGCATCCTGATGAAGGATTTTTTTTGTCAGCTGACTATTTTACAATAAGAAAGCAGTCCCCAAAGGCTGATCCTGAAAGCTTATTGGCGTGGCAAGAGGCTGGGAAGAAACATCATGGAGTGACATATGTCAGATCTAAATCTGAAAAAGCGAGAGAGAGTGACGAGCATGAACAGTCAGATCCTAGTGATGACGATGGATACTGTGTGCTTATAGCTGACAATTGTCAGCGTATTTTTCTTTACAGCCTTAAAATTCTGATGAACGTAGAGAATCGAGATGCTGTGAGGTCTTTTGGTGCTGCATTAGGCAAAGCACTTGTACCTCGAAAGCCTTGTGCTTCTCGGCAGTATAGACAGAGGAAGTTACTCGAGGAGAAACAGAGACTTGCTGAACAGAAACTTGCTGAACCTGAAATGCCTCAAGAGGATGCTCTGAAGTCACCTTCAACAAACAATGCTGTGCCTTCCCCTTCTCAAAATACGGAGACATCGGGATCAGATTCATCTCTACCGCAAGCAGCTGGAATGGAAAATTCATCTACTGCTGCAGTTGGTATGTCTCATGCTTACATAGAAATTTTGGTTTTGACACATTAAGATTGAGATGCATATATTCCCTGTAATGCTAGTGCGGTTATTTATTTCTGAATTCATTGGTCAATTGCCATGGATGTCATATGCATCAAAGGCCTTTTGTTTTTTATGGTTATCCTCATTTGGCTAAATTACATAAACTTGATTATTTTACTTCCAAAGGTTACGGCAACTTGTATGTTTTATTGTAGAACAAGCAAAAACTGAAAAGGTTGATGGTTCTGAAGAGGAGGGGACTCGTCATTTTATGGTGAATATTATCGAGCCTCAATTCAATCTTCACTCTGAAGACGCTAATGTGAGTTATGACATTTTTGCATCTTATAAGCTTATTCATTCTTTATGATGCATATCATAAAGAATAACTTTTTATTGTAAGTTTCCAGAGCATTTCATATTCTTATGAAATCTTTGCACTAGCTATATGTTAGGGAGGTCTTACAGTACATTCTGATCTGTATGATACAGGTGTATAATGTTTCTCTTCTTAATGATTTGTTGATAGTTATCATCTTGTGCTAACCATGTTTTTGATAATATTACTTCTTCATGCCTATCAGGGGAGATTTCTTCTCGCTGCTGCTACCGGTCGTGTTTTAGCCCGATCTTTTCATTCAGTTCTTCGTGTCGGCTCTGAGGTGATTGAGAAAGCACTTGGTACTGGAAATGTTCGGATTCCTGAAGGTGGGCATGACATGACTTTGAAACGGATGGAGTTTTCTGTGATGCTGGAGCATGTGCAGGCTCATGTTGCACCAACTGATGTGGATCTTGGTGCTGGAGTACAATGGCTTCCAAAAATCCGTAGAAGTTCTCCAAAGGTCAAGCGTACTGGTGCTCTACTTGAAAGAGTGTTTACGCCTTGTGATATGTACTTCAGATTCACAAGGCATAAAAGTGGAACCCCAGAATTGAAGGTAATGTGATGCTTACAAGGTAGCTATTTTTGCAAAGATGTCTGTGTAAGTATATTGGCACATAATTGATTATAAGTAAAGAAGGGATATATTGTAATAATAATAGTATTAAAACTAAATCTTTTGAGAAGAAAAGACGGTGTTTGTTTTTTTGAGTACTAGATTTCTCCTATATTGAACTTGCATGTGTTTGTTATTTTAACTGTGTTGCAGGTGAAGCCGTTAAAGGATCTCAGCTTTAACTCTCAGAGCATAACAGCTTCTATGACATCTCGTCAATTTCAGGTTATGCTGGATGTATTAACCAACCTTCTCTTTGCTCGGGCTCCCAAGTAAGTACATGCCCCAGTTGTTTGCCTTTTGTTTCTTTTAACTTTTTTACAATGCCTCTCTTATGAAATTGTAGTATGTGCTGTTAGTCATTGCAAGAGTTTCTGCATTTTCATGTACTATGTCGTGGTTGGAATTTGATTCATCTGTTGGCAAAATGCTGGACTAAAAAGAAATCTTTGTTCTCCATTTTTATTCCTTTGAAACAAGATCTGCAAATGTATATTATTTTAATAGTGTTTCTAAGTAGACTTCATTTTTCTTCCACCTTTAAAAGTGGGGCCTACCTCCTTTCCTGCTTGTGTTTAAAAGATAGATTAAATATTTGTTTTGGGTTATTTTAATCAATGGTAGACCAGCTATGTTAGACTACAAGGATGATCAGGAGCTGGGTTTTCTTAACCTTACCAGGCCTCCTTTTAAATTAGCTTAAAAACAATAAACATATTTTGTGTTTAATATTGCTAATAATATATCAATCAAAGTCTCTTTACACTTGTTAGCTAGTATTCTTAAAGAGAATCTTTTTGAAATGTAACCTATTCTTCAACATTCCTCATATTTGTTATTTGAATGCAATCATCTCTTTTGTTAATAACTTAAAGCAGTTGCATAATCTCAGCAACGGAAGAATTTTTTGGTATTTAATATAGTTCTATTCTTTCAAATTAATTAAAGTAACATGTTTAATTCAGGCCTCAAAAAAGTTGGTTCTCTTGTCCTGGAGAAGATGATGAAGATGAAGAGGAGGCGGCAGATGCAGTGGTTCCCGATGGTGTTGAAGAGGTAGAACTTGACAAAATCACTCTTGAGCAGAAAGAATGGGAGCTTAGGTTGCTACTCAGTGACATTAAGAAGATATCTATTCATTGTGATACTTCAGGAGACAATCCAGAAAAAGAAGGTGATTGGTGGATGGTAAATGGTGGGAAATCAATTCTGGTAAGAAAGTGGACCTTGTTAACAGTCTCTAAATGTCAAGTTTCCATGTTTGCAGAGTTATGCTCTCTCTCAATGTTCTTAAATTTAGAAGGTTAATATTGATGTGGAGCCTATATTATGAGCCAACTCATATTAGAAAAGTGGAGAGCTGAACTTTCCTGTGTTTCACTTTATCAACTCCAATTTAATGTGATGTGAAAGAGCTTGAAACACTGATAGGTCAAATAATTTAGCATGCCTGCTTGATTCCCAACTTCAGCTTTTCTGGGAAATCTCTCATGATCTTTGTTCCTGGAAATATATTTCCTATGACTCCCTTAAATTTCTTTCCGCAGAGAATGCCCTTATTGGTGAAGGTAATTAATAGTGATGTGAAGTTTAACTAAGATGCATCCTATCTTACTGGTTAGGACTGAATTTTCGTCTTGGCATCCTGCCTGAACCAATTTCTAAGGTTTTGTCCTCAGCTGGTATACCCATCAAATTATGAGTATCTGTTATGTTGGATAATTTCCTTGAAATGAGGGTCAATCCCTTATCCTTTGTTGGACTATTATTTTCCAGCATAACTTTTTGAATGTGGAAAGATACTCCACCGTCCACCTACAAGTATAGAATCGTGAAATCTAGAAAAGGTGATATTGACTTCAAATCTGGCATTTATTTAAAAAGCACTTTGGAGTTTAAAAGGATGTTTGTTGAGTTGCAGAGGCTAACTATGGGGATAAGACTGGACCTTGATAAGGCATTTTGAAGTTGCTACAATTGCTGTTGGCTTTCTTTTTAGTTTTTTTTTTTTTACTGTATCTCCTGTTATATGCACCTTTTATTGCAACATTATTAATGGGATCAATAGTCTGGGCAGGGATTTTGTGTTCTTCGTATTGGTCTACTAAGATTCCACATACCTATTTGTTTATTGGTCTTCTAAGATTCAATGTGGATTGATCGTTATTCTTTAGTACACAATAGATTTCAAGCAATAGAACTTGATTTGTGTAGGTGCAAGGGCTGAAGAAAGAACTTATTAATGCAAAAAAATTTAGGAAGGAAGCATCAGCAGCCTTACGGGTTACAATGCAGAAAGCAGCTCAGCAACGGCTAATGGAGAAAGAAAAGAACAAAAGCCCATCCTGTGCCATGCGAGTTTCTGTGCAAATTACCAAAGTTGTGTGGAGCATGCTTATGGATGGTAAATCATTTGCTGAGGTAGAGATAAATGACATGGTGAGTTCCTTTGCTTTATGCTTATGCTATTGAAGTATCAAATGATATCTTTCTTGATCTTTTCTTGGAGGTTGTGTCTTCAAATAGATGAGTCGTCCTGAACTAACAGTGATTAAGGTCAGTCTGTGTAGTCAAGCCATGTGCTTAGGCTCAAACGGATGGAGCAAACCTCCTCTCTCGCAAATGTAACAAATAAGAATTAGAAATCAGCTCCTTACTCCCGTCCATGCCTCCCTTCAATCAATAAATAAATATCAATTCTAACAAAAACAATTATCAGGTTGATTAATCCATAAATTATATTTTATTCCAATTTTTTCCATATATGTTTATATATATCATCAATATTCCAGGAACTAATATACTGGTTATTTTCTTGAATCAACAAAACAGGTCGTTGAGAAACTCGTTAACAATATTAAGCAATCCAAGAAAGAATTGATAAAAATATACATATATTATAGTCCATTTTAAATGATCTATGGCACTTGCTTCTTAATTCCTAGGTGGAGATCTCTTAAGGCAAAAAAGGCAGTATTCGATCTTATTTGTGAGCCTTAATTTTATTTGATAGGTGAGATAATACATGTATTTTTTAAAGGATAAGTAAGGATGAAAATATCCATTTATATCTTGTTGAAGGTGATATGAAGGAAACTTAGAGCTCGGGTTTAATGACTTTTATTTAGGTCTGATAGTACCTATATTTGGAATACATTAGAAAATGATTGGACTAAGCTTCTTAACTTGTACTAACAAAGTTATACATTTGGATTTCATTTAAAATATAAATATATATGTATTTGATTGATTTCTCATTTTAGAAATTAGCACCTTCCTCTTCATTGGTATGTGCTAGTCACGTACATAGAACCTTAGCCTAGATTGAGACCGGTATTGTGTTTTCCTTTCGATTGCTCTGTTTTAATTTGACGTTTGGTTTCTTTGTTGTTATTTATTGAATTATGGTTTAATTGAGGTCTAAATTCCATACGGAATTGCTATTAAATAATGTTTGCTTTTGAAGATGGCATCTTACGGTTTTGTCTCCTGTTCATGCAGATTTATGATTTTGATCGTGATTACAGAGATGTTGGTGTGGCTCTATTTACAACTAAGTCTATTATTATAAGAAACTGTCTGGCTAATGCAAAGTCTGATACACTTTTATCAGCCTGGAATCCTCCTCCAGAATGGGGAAAGTACATACATTTTCCTTGATTATGTTGCTGTGGTTATGCCTTTGTGTTTTCCTGATTATAATTTGTGACTACTTTTAGAATATTTAATTTTTCCCCTTTCAAGGTTTATAGTCATTTTGACTACACGCCTCATCTAAAACCTCTGAATTCCTATGCTTTAATGCCCAATTTGGCGCTTCAATGCCAAAAGGACCTACTCCTATATTTACTCCTATCTTATGGTCCTCTGCATTTGCCATTTATGCTATCTGAAACTTGTTTATGTACATGATCATTTTCCTCTTGAAATATCCGTGTGAAGATTTTGGATTAGATACCTAAGCTTGTTGTAAAAATTCTTTAGAAAATCATGATATCAACTTCCCTTTTCGCAGAAATGTCCTGCTCCGTGTTGATGCAAAGCAGGGAACTCCAAAGGATGGAAACTCTGTTCTGGAGCTTTTACAGGTAATTTTTTTTCCCTTTTCCTTTTGCAGTCATTGTTTATATGTGTGAGCATTGTATATTTCGAACAACTTCAATACAGAACATCTGAAACCATTATTAGCTTTAATATGTCGCTCGGTCCTGCATGATTTCACTGATTGTAGGTTGATTTAACCAATTATCTGGTTCATATGTTTGTTCTAAGCTGGATCCACTTCCTCATTTGAAAATCTTGATTACATTGTTTATGTGCATCTGGATGTCTTTATACCATAGATACACGTAGAATATCCATGGAGAAGATATGATAACTCTTGTACTATACACAAATACGTATAATCTCACACATTGTCAATCTTCTCTATATTTTCCCTTTGAGCTTGTCTTGCAGAATAGATGAAGGATAATTGTACTAAAAAGTGAGTTAAAAGGTTGTCTTAGCTTTGTGATTATGATCAAAATAAGTGCATGCAGGAAATAAGATGACATCTGGAATTGATACCATCAAATTGAGCATGGTGAAATAAGATTGTAAAGAGGAAACAAGAAGCAAGGTCGACAGAGAAGAAAGGCGGATTTTGATGATCTTGCTTTTGCCTTGATTCCTTAAAACCGACTTTGAGAGCGTTTAATGATTAGGGTCTTGTATATAGTAGTCGGTTGCAGCAGATGCACTAGTTTAATGGCATCATGGTTTTAGGAGTGGCCATGTTGATTGTGGAGGGGCTTTTCTGATTCATATGGTTAACTCCGTAGTGCTTAGCGTACAGTTGAGGAGATTACTTTTTTGTTCGTCACATGCAGACTTGCAAGTGATTTATATTATAATTAAGCAACTTTTGTCGTATTTGTGTATTAGATCTTAGAAGCATTTGTGACTTTGATGAACTACTGTTAAGAACAGTTGAGACAAGCTATTTCTTTTGTGCTGTAGGTAGATATATATCCGCTTAAGATTCATTTGACTGAGGCAATGTACAGAATGGTGTGGGGATATCTCTTCCCGTCAGAAGACCAAGATTCGCAAAAACGAAAGGTTAGTTTTGGGATTTGGATCTTTGAATGTGTAATCAAATTTTTAGTGCAACTGGTGATTGTCTTTATGCTTGGAACTTGGGAGATGCAGGAAGTTTGGAAGGTCTCGACAGTAGCTGGTGCAAGACGGGCAAAGAAGGGTTCCATTGATGCTTCATCGGGCAGCCAAGCATCAAAGGAGTCTGAGGCATCTTCCAAATCGAATGTGTCCATTACCGATCAGTCAACAGATTCCCCCCGAGTGAGCATCGTTTTATTTCCCTAACTTGTATTATCGTGTAAACTTATTAATTTGTTTAAAGCCACTAGGTTCCCATAGAGGCTTTGGATCTTTATATTTTTACCGCTGAAATTTACATAAGCTCTTTTTTGGAACCCACTTGCAGACATCAAAGTTGCCAGACGTAAAACCTGGCACTGGGTTGAGGAGAACATCTTCTTTTGACAGAACATGGGAAGATACTGTTGCAGAATCCATAGCTAACGAACTTGTCATGCAAGCTCAACTACTTGATGATCAAGATGAATCCTCGAAAAATAAAACAAAAGACGCGAAATCTGCTAAATCTGGTCGACCAGCTCAAGAAGAGAAGAAGGTTGTTGGAAAACCCATTGAAGAGAAAAAAACTACTAGGCCTCCGAAACTGATTGAATTTCGCAATATCAAGATAAGTCAGGTTGGTTCAGATAATTTTAATTGGTTATCTCATGTTTTATATTGCTATTACTTGGTTTCAATTGTCATAGATTTCTATGGTTCTGCATTAGGTTGAGCTGTGTCTTACGTACGAAGGGTCCAGATTTGCTGTAAGTGACGTCAAGTTGCTGATGGATACATTTCACCGTGTCGAGTTCACCGGAAGTTGGAGGAGACTGTTCTCTCGAGTTAAGAAGCATGTTATATGGGGGGTCCTAAAATCTTTTACTGGAATGCAGGTAAGGAATCTTATTGGTACTCTGGTAAACCTACCTTCAAATCTCCTTACTTTGAATCTTCTCTTACTTTTAAACTTACCTGTCTCAGTTCCCTCTATTTGTTGGATTACGACTGGGAGATTCTAATGCTTCATTTCATAATGAACCATGATAATAACTGTTCCAGTTCTTTATTTTTCTTAAAGTATCCTTTTCCTACATATATTAGACATGGTACGGGATATGCCCTCCAAATATATGAAAAATTTGAGCTCACCCATATCGAACACATTCCATGTCTAAGACTCACATTGAACCCGAGAGGGCAACGTAGGAGCTCAATTTATTTGTTATAACCTATATACAGTAAAGTTTGGAGTGCAAAACTGCTGACTTTCCTTTTAATTATTTGACTTTTGGTAGGGTAAGAAATTCAAAGACAAGTTACACAGTCAACAGCCAAGTATAACTAATATTCCTGATGGTGAACTCCATCTTAGTGACAATGATCAGGCTTCTCAATCTGATCAGAAATCGACGACCTTTCTTAAGCGTTCAACTGATGGAGCCGGTGATGGGTTTGTTACTTCCGTTAGGGGTCTCTTCAACAATCAACGGCGCAAAGCCAAACAATTTGTGCTACGAACTATGAGAGGTGAAGCAGAGGCCGATCGCCCGGGAGAGTGGAGCGAAGGTGAAGCCGAGATCTCTCCATTCGCTCGGCAGCTGACCATAACCAAAGCTAAGAAACTTATTAGGCGGCATACAAAGAAGTTTGAGAAAGGTATCCATTTGTTTCGTTCAGCTCATTCTTAATTTCATTTAAACACTGAATTCTTGAGTGCTTTCCATACCAGGCATTGAAGGGATGAAGTTTAGACTGACTTTGTACTGGTTCTTGTTCTGGTTCAGGTTCAGGTTCGGGTGATCAAGATGCATCTCCAATGAATACTACTGATCCAGCTGCTTATGAATCCGACTCTTCTAGCGGATCTGAACTCATTGAGGAACTTAGTAGGGTTCAGAAGAAATAGATCCATCTCTCATCTAACAGAATTGAATTGCTTGAAGACTTTGAGTAGGAGCAAACGCTACATACACGATCCGATACTATGCCTAATCTTGAAAACACTCATGACCGTAACTGCAACCTTAAATTGCTGAACGTATGCCTCTGCATTGGCTATGGGATGATATACCCTTTTGCTTTTTTCCTAGTTCTACTGATTGTTGTTTGAATGTCTTCTTCTGTTGTTTGAAGTGCTTCAGGCAATTCAAATCTGAAAATTTTGTAGCTTGAATTAAATAATTTATTTTGCAATAAAAAATAAATGTCAAAGTCCCTACCCTTTTTCTTTGGGGTAAAGCTTTTATCGTTGAACTTCTTTCTTACTAAAAATTGGCTCGCGAATCTTTTTCTTTTCGTTTTCGTTTTCGTTTTCTAATTCATTCACATATACTGTATAAAAACTACACAAGCAAGATTACTACAAAAGACGTTTGTACTTATAATAGGTATTTCTAAGTTCAAATATAATTTGATGCGGAGTACTTGTTGCACAAGCCAACCAAAGAAAAAGCTATCAAATTGTATCTTACAAACAAGTAAAAATGTCCTATCCAACTTCATTTTGGAATCAGATTATTTTAAGCTTAGGCCATTTTAAATTTAGATCATTCATATTTTTTTTTTTGAAAATGGTGTCAATTTACATTTCAAGTTCAAGTAAATTTAGATTTGGATTATTTCGGATTGTGGGTCATTTTATATTCAAATAAATTTAGGTTTGGATTGTTTCAGATTATGGATCATTTTAGGTTCAAGTCATTTTTTGGTTAAATTGTTTTTGAATTTAAATTATTGATTTTTATGATCAAATCAAGTTTAATCAAATTTAAATCAAATCAATTAGATTTTTAGATTCAAATTATAATTGAAACACATGTATTTCAATAAAATTCGGAACAATATATGCTAGTATCTCAAAAGCATACCTTTTTCAAATGATTTCCATCAAGTCACCTGAAAAAAAAATGTCATTAAAAGGGAAAAAGAAAGTTGAAGGTCTGAAAACATACATGATTGGATCTATTTGTGACACCATTCAAAGGATTTCCCTGGCATCAACTTCATATATCTTGTTAGAAGGAAGAAACAAATGATAATTTCAAAAAGCTTTGATCAAAATACATGAGAAAAGCGTGTAACGAGTTCTTCCTGGGTACCACAAATGTCCCTTTCCTTATTTGAAAGTTTCACTTGTCATTTCTATATAATTCATTCAATTTTGTACTGAAGTAGCAACCAGCAAGTAGAAATATATTTTTATTACTCAGATTCAAATGAAAGCGTTGAATATAGAATTTGCGTTGAATCCAAATATATATTTGATAGATATTTTTCTTCAAGTTTTTGTATATATTTAGAGAGTTTGTAATAACGTAATCTTAATATTTGAAATATTTAAATAAAATTGTTATTATCTTTTATTTTAATTTTAAATTGTGTTAAATTATTGTTTTATCTTTTCTTTATCTTAATTGTAATTGTCTGTTTTTATCTTTATAAATAGATGTTTCTGTCATTTGATAAGCCTCCTGTTACTTATCTTCTTCTTCTTTTAACTTTTTCTATCTTTATATTGCTCCAACTATTTAATTTTTTCGACTAAAATAAGGCCAACTGCAAAATGGCAAGGTTCATGTCTGCCAAATGATTCTCACGGACTGCCAAACGAAGCAACGTGGAGAGACCCTCTTCACAAATCAAAAACAGATAAGGCTAAGAGGATCACCTTGACAAAGATCCTAACTAGGCTGAAATTTTGTACCCCGAATGCCATTAAGGATAACCGAGTAGGATGTCATCTGTACACATTGCATTACCAATGACACCCAATCAGCGACAAAGCCCATATGCGACATCATGAGCTCCAAAAAGCGTCACTCCACACGATTATAGTCCTTGCTCATGTGGAGCTTAAGGGCAAAAGGACGCTTGAAAAAATGGAGAAGCTTATAGGCGATCAGGATATTGTCAGAGATCAAACGCTCAGACTAAATGCACCTTAAGCCTTATCGATATAAAGATGGACCTTCTAAAATCGATTAACCAACAGCTTCGATATGACTTTATAGAGAACATTGCAAAGACTAATCGGGCGAAAATGGTTCATACTCTTTGGGTTACCAACCTTTGATAGGAGCACTATATTGGTCCGGTTCACAGATTCTATCAAAACCTCACCTCAAAGTACAGAAAGACAAAAAGTTGTAACGTCATCCCTGACCATGTGCCAAAACCTATGATAAAAGAGAGTTGGAAAACCATCTGCCGCTGCAGCCTTCGTGGGATGCATACTCTTAACAGCGGCCAGAACCTCGTCCAGGTGAAAAATCGATAATAACTCAGCGTTCAGATCACCTGTGATACAAAGGCTAACACCACTCAACCCATACTCAAGATTGGCAAAAGCATATGGGGAAAACAAGTGTGCGAAATACTCCTTAGCAAGCAACGACATCCCCCCTCATCCGAAACCCAACCTCCCCCTACCATCTTTCAATCCCTAAACCGTATTGGCTTTGCGTCAATACAAAGTGAAACGATGTAAGAATGTAGTATTTTTGTCCCCACTCCACAACCAGTTTGCCCGAGCAAGTTGCTCCCGATAGGCTTCCCTCCTTATCCGCCTCCCAATTAAGAGCAAGTTTACAACAATATTTCAGATAAGACACCATCATCAGGATCCAAAAGCATTCAACTCATCCAAGCGACGCTTCAAACCCATGTAAGTTTGTTGGCGTTTTGTACTCCTGTCTCGGCCCCAACAAGCCAAACCAACCCCGACCATAGCCAGACAAATCGATAAGAGACCATAGTGGAATTCCAGAGTTGACGCAACTCCTTCTCAAAGCCTACCTCGCGAGTCCACCAAGATTCAATGCGGAAACTCTGTGGGAAATCAAACTTGAGAGGACCATGCACAAAGGATGTTGCAAGCAAAACAGGAGAATGCTCAGAAATAGAATGAGGCAAACGCCACACTCTGTGAGGCAGAAACCTATCCCACCATGCGGGCGTGGCCACCCCTTGATCAAGCTAGTCACGAATATTCGTCTCCGATAGGCAACACTGTTCCCAAGTGAACCACTGCCCTTAAAACCCTAGATCTAGAATATCACAATCATGAAGCGCATCCCGAAAATGCCCCATACGTCGCTGCTGGCAAACCAACCCCCTCCCCCCCCCCTCCGGCCCTCTTTTCAAAAGAACAGGCAATCTCATTGAAGTCCCCTTTCACCAACCACGACAAACCTTGATTGTGACCCAAAGTCTGAAGCAAATAACCTATCACACAATCCGAATCATAGATAATCACATCAATGTGAGAAGGAGAAAAACTACGGAGGGAAACAGAACAGCTTCATCATCACCCCAAAGAAAGACCACCTCGAGACTCGTCCGCACCCACATCAACCCCAAACAGAAACCCACACGTCGAATGACCTCCATCTTCCTACAACTTACCTTAGTTTCCATAAGAAAAAGAACCTAGGGATTGTACTATTTCAGCAAATGCTGAACCCAACGAACAGCTCACGGGTTTCCCAGACCGCATATGTTCCAACTAACGATTTTCATGGCTCCCGGCAGGCAAGCAGAGCAAGACCCGCCGATGTCTCATTACCAACACCAACACTAGAAGACCCTTCATAGAAACCATCAGCCCTCTGCCCACAAGCACTCCATACGCAGAAGAAGTTCTGGCTCGCTTCTTACCACCACAAGACCAAGAAGACAAACCTCCAAATCCTTGCATGCCTCGAAATGTGTAGGATCGCCCTTGAGATTAAACCTTAAAGTAGAACTTGCCTTTTTCACGAAATCCATACTTTGGCGGAGATACTTCGGTATTCGTATCTCTCTGTCTTCAAATATTTTTCTCCCTCTTGTCACCACATCTAAATCATGTTGATGATATTTGAGCATATTTTTATTCCATCGATCTAGCATTTGAATCATGTCTATACATGGTTTTTCATGTTTTTAAATTGGTCGATCAATCTGAAATTCATGTAGGGACCACGATACATAGGTTAATTCCATATTTGTAAACATATAATTTGCATTTTACGGATTTGATGACTATGAATTTAAATATTTTAATTATTAATTGCTGTGAATTTAGACTATATGTAAATTATGGATTCATATATTCATGGTCTAAATTTGATTTAAATATCAACTTTTTAAATTTTTAGTTTTAATTTTTTTCAACTTACTAAATTCAAATTCCAATACCCAACTAATAATTTAATTAGTTTGAACATAAATAATAATCAATTTTAATACAAATAATAAATTTTGCAAAAAATTATAGATATTTAACCTGGTAGAGCAATTATGGGACAATAATAGATGAAAAGCATAAATTTGGATATCCCTTCTATGCAATATTACAATCCAGTTTTTGACTAAATTGATATAACTATCACCAAATCGTAAAATTATTAAAAATTTAATATTTTTAGGGTAAACTACACCTATGGTCATTTTTATTTATTTTAGGTTACATTTTGGTCACTTAACTTTAAAATATTACGTTTTAGTCACTTACGTTATCATGTTGTAACATTTTAATCACTGAGCCGTTAATTGCTGTTAACGGTGTAACGTTAAGCTGACGTGGCACGTTAAATCATCATTTCAAACAAAAATTTTAGGTTAAATTATACAACCGATCCCCATTTTTTTTGTTTTGGGCAATTTAATTTTTTTCTTTTATATTCTTTAAACTTTATTCTCTTTTTCTCTTTATTTTCCATTATCTTTTGTTTCTCCTTCTATTTTCCTACCTTTTCCATGTCTTTTAACATATTAAAAAGTCGAATTGGCAGTGAAGAGAGAAGTAGGAAGTCGAAAGCCATCATTGCCTATAATCAAAACCCATAAACCCGTACCATGATTCTTTCTTCATTGCCAATTCGACTTCCTGATATGTTAAAAGAAATGGAAAAGGTAGGAAATAGAGGGGGAAGCAGAAGAAAATGGAAAATAAAGAAAAAAAAAAGAAAGAAAGAAAGTTAAAAGAACATAAAAGAAAAAAATAAATTACTCAAAATGAAAAAAATATAGGGACCAATTGTATAATTTAACCTAAAATTTTTGTTTGAAATGATAATTTAATGTGTCACGTCAGCTTATCATTACATTGTTAACGGCAATTAATGGCTCAATGATTAAAATGTTACAATATGAAAACGTAAGTGACTAAAACATAACATTTCAAACATAAGTAACTAAAATATAACCTGAGGTAAACAAAAAGGACCATGAATATAGTTTACCCATATTTTTATAAGCATTAAATACAAACTTTACAGACATACGATACAATATGATACTTGAAACTCAAAATCTCAAAATCATCTTTCCCTCTACTTTACCATTTCAACTAAATAATATATAATTTTCATATTATTGTATTTTTTATATATATATATTTGTTACAGATAAAGTGTCAATGTGCCATAATCTAATTACTATTAAGAGCCAATAAGAACATTTATACTAAAAAAATCCATTTAGATCTAAACTTGTTAACTTGACAATGGGTTCAATTTTTAATTTCTTTGTTCATCTTTTCTTTCAAAAAAAGGTAGCAAATAACTGAACTGTAATGATAATTTGCAATAATAAGAGGTCTGAAATTTGATACTATTTCCGATAATGTAATGATTATAAGTTCTAATTTATGCTGCCAACTAAGGACTCAAAAGGTCAAAACAGGGGCAGTAGTTTACTGGCAGATCAACCAATAATAATCAAAGCAAAGCCAAGTGAAGAATAAAATCATTATTTTTCACAGCAAAGACATCCCCCATGGTTGATTCTCAGTTTGGCTGGAACTTGATCCGCCTTTATTTGTTGCCCACAAATGAGAACAAGAAAAACACTAGTAGTAGTATATGCTCCGACTCTTTATCCTTGTCAAGGAATTGTGTGGTCAATGCATATTTGGATATACAATATGAGGATATAATGCTCTAAAGACCTTCTAAATACATGAAAAAACTTCAAATTTTTTGATATACCCGTGTTTGACACACTTCAATCCGAATAACACATGTAAGTAATTCACATTTTTTTGGTATAAAAAGGAACCACAACCCTAGAATAGGAAAATAGGTTGCAAATACTAAGATTCGCGTACGAATCAACTGGATTAATACTCGCATTCCACATATTTAACCAACACAGATCCACTCTAAATATATTACCAGACTCACTAGGAAAATGAATGATCAGAACAAGGATTTGACTAACAGGGAAGTGGAATACAAACTCCAATTAATGTTTATAAGAAAAAAAGATTATTCATCCTTTACATTAACTAATATGCATTTGATTAGAACATAAAGGAGGCTTAGATAGTTCATCTAAGGTAGTTTTTGGGAGGGGATATGATATTGGAGCATACAGCCTATAAATCGTAGCTAAGAAAGCTGAAGCTTTGGGTGATACATCCGGAATGGGTTTTTTCTCTTGAAGAGGTAATCTCATGCAAAAGTACTCTAACCAAAGGAATAGGAGGAGAAAACCTAGTATACAGACTAAGGCAACTATGATATCTGTACATATAGCACAACTTTGAAGGAACTTAATAATCGAGATCTAGCTGAAACAGTGGCCATATTTGCACGGACAATAATGCTTGGCAATTAGCACAGAGCCATCAGAAAGAAACTATATTGCTTCGTGTAGGAATAGCAATTTCGGAATCGGAGTAATTTGCTTCATTATCAAACGGAAACTATATTGCTTTGTGTAGGAATAGCAGTTCCAGAATCTGAATCATTTGCTTCACTATCTCTCTATATCATACAAAAATGCAAAGCCTAGATTAGGTTACTGAAAGAATAAGGGGGCAAATTAGAACATTTGGTCAAGAAGCCCAATAATAAGTTTATACATTAAGAAACTTACATGCTCGACTGGAGGCACGGAATGATCTCGTGTTTTCTTGGGAAGATCCCTCAAAGTACCCTGCATGAAAGTTCATTTGTGAGAAACTCAAAACATGTAGCCATGCTGAATTTTCAACAAGGGCAAAACATCGGTACACTTAAAAAAATGCCCAAAAGAAATAGGATAAAACTTTAAAGGTAAGAAACAATGGGGAGGGTTTAGTGGAGGGAAATGTATTTCCTCCCTCAACCACAATGGCAGACCTTCTCAATCCACATTTGTGAATCAGCAATATAGTTTACCCCACCCCAGATAATGAGCAGAGTTTTTATCCATGTTCAATATGCTAAAATCGGACAATAGAAAAATGCTTGGAGAATTTTTTCAGTGCTAATGTGGAGCAGAGAGAGAAAGAGGGAGGGTGTCAGGAAAAAGAAGGCAGGTAAACATCAAAGAAGAAAAAATCCCAGAAACTCATGATATTGCTAAAATCACAATCTTCTATGCATACAAAAGAGACAAATATTACATAATATATATAACTGCATAATGTGCAATGTGTTCTGTGCAAGTGTTTTTGTATGTAGAACAAAATTCAGAGGCAGAGGGGGAAAGAGAGAAAGGGCAGAAGGTGCAACGGGTATCAAAGGCTAGTGTCAACAGGAAACACAAAGTAAATGAACTAAACGAAAAAAGTTAAGAGACTGCATGTTGGATGCAAGAGGTATCTTGAGAGTTAGACAACCAAGGAAGGTTGCAGGAGACTTATTGCAGTCAACATCTTAGGTTAAACAGTATATCTAGGTAGAAAGCAGGGAATAGTATTCGGGATATATAATTCCAGGATGAAATTAAATTGAAAGCAGAAAAGTAAAAAATAACTCCTTGACAGTGAACTGATGATAGTGATAAAATTGCCCAATCTATGAATAGAACTATGATGGCAAATGTAGCAACAGAATCATGGGGCAGTAAATTTTCTCCACTGAAAATGAAAAACATGGACAAAGCGAAGGACTGAACTATCAATAACAGCAGAGATACCAACCTTATTTGCCCAAAAAAGTCCACAAGCATTGCACAAAGACCTTGGACCAGATGGACCACGTCGCATCATTGGGGTTGAATTTGAGCTAATGCCACAGTGAGTACATCTGGAAGAGTGAGAAATGGAATTATATTATAACTTAATTGAGAATTCACCAGGAAATCTTATAATGATGTCAGTAAATGAAATACCTTAGAAAAGAGAAAAATGAGAAATATAGTGTAGTTCAGGGAAATACAATAATAAACAACACTTTGGAAGCTGGTATAAAACTCACGAATTATCTGGTAGGTTATCATTATCCTGAGTACTGCAGCTGTCAGTTCTATCAGACTTCTTGGAAGATGTAAATTGACCTCTATTACGCTGCATCCTGATACACTCATACATATCAGAAACATGAACTTGGCAATTGTGGAACAAATAAAAATTTGTCAATAAGGCCGGACAGTCCCTAATGAGTTTTTCTATATTCCTTTTCAGTTAAACAAAGCATCCTAAGATACTAAGACTTCAGTTTATATGAAGCGTTGTATATATAGTTCTAAATTATGCTGTTACTTGATCAAAAAGAAAATCCTGTTAATCATTACTAGATATAGAATCCTCTCCCATTTGTCCATGTCGTTCTACAGTTGCATTTGCACCTAAAGCAGCCAATTAAACTTTGAAGGAAAATAGTACTCCCTGCTATTGTTAGAATTCTTTAACTTCTTTACCCTTTTAAGAGACCCTTATTCAACTTCAATCATTTCTTCTACAAAAGGAGTGTGTCTAACTGAAAACAATTAATGAGACAGAATCTGTTAAACTTGCCTGACCAGAACAGCTTAAACTTTTTGTTTCCAGTTAGAACAAAATCCCCTAAATCACCAATATTAAACCTATAATGAATTGATTATTAACTTGGTGCTAGAAACCCTCACATTTCTTGAGACACGAGATGCAAATAAGGTTGCTTGAGTGAAATAAGGTGCAATATGTATATCGGTGTATTTATGGATGTGCTGTGTATAGATATAAAATAAGTTTAAGATATATAATGATGATAATAAACTCTAAACACTGGTCCAGTTATATACAAAACATGCAAAATTTTTGTTGAATATTGTCGGCTAATATCCATGATTTTCTTAGGGTCCCACGTTTGTAACTGAATATTCAAATTTTGAGAAGTAGAGAGTCAGTTATTAATTTTGAGAAGTAGAGAGTCAGTTATTATTTCCTTTCTTACTAGTAAAGATTTATTTACTGAAAAAAGTTCAAAATGAAATAAATAGAAGAGAACTTCAATGCAGGCATTTTTTATGGTGCTATGTCTAGGCGCACCAGGCGAGTGACTGATCAAATGTGCCTAGCCTGAGTGGGGACTGAGGTGCATTTGCTCTATGATTCTAAAGTGCAGTCTGATCTAAGAAATATTTCCTTTTAAAACCTGATATATTAATTTAACAGCACTGTTTTTACTCATAGATTCTTAAAGATTTGCTAACAATTTTACTTTAAAGACCAGAGGACATAGCAATATCTCATTAACTAGATTCCTCAATAGAGAAGACAAATTTAATATAAGCTTCTCTATCCAGTACCATATGAGCATGCAACAATGATTATTGATCACCCTTTAGAATTAACAGGTGCTCTACTTTTATTGTCTCCCCAAGCTATGCCCTTTACAAAGATCCTTGGATTATAACCCTAAAATATATAGCATACATAAAAATTGTGACGTATGCAATGATCAGATTCAATAGCACATGAAAAGGAGCAACATAACTTCTATAAATACAAAAGTTGTAATAAAAATTATTTGCTTTTGGCTATACCTTACAATCAACATATCTCTCATAGAATAAACCATACTCTCCTTAAAGTCTTAAAGCTCAGTAATTTCTCAAACCTCTAAAGGGCCAGTGTTACTATAACAATTTCTAGGATAAGTTGTTAGCATCAATTGCAAGATCAATAAAAAGGATCTTTCTAGTTCAAAATTTGACAAAAACTTTTACAAGCACAGCCAGGTAAACTAACTGCATTTCAGGGAAGGAAAATGCACACCTAAGAGCAACCTCCTGGCGAACACCATATCTGACTTTCTTATCAAAGCATCGCTCTTTTCTCTTCTGACGAAACCTATCTAAAGAAGCTGCCCTATGCGGTTGATTAGATCTCGGAAAGTCTACACCACTCTAAGCATGAAAAAGGGTAACTTTAAAATAAAAAAAGAACAAAAGAAACGTAAAATAATTTCTAAATTCAACAAATTTAAGAGAATTACCCTTAGGTTCTGGGATGACATTTCAACGCCATGGGGACCTGAAGTCAGTTCACATCCACCCAACAGTAATAACACCGCATGGAACTGAAAAAAAAACGATTCAAAATGAAAATCTTTACAATGTGTATTTCATTGGGGAAAATTCAGAAAAACATGAATGATAAAAAGTATGATTTGAAGTCCCGTATTGTTTTAATAACTCAAAATAAGTGGAAATGAAGTCATGTCTCTCTTCAATTTAAGTCGTCAATGTTGGTTATTCAGAAACCAAACAATTCAGCAAAACCTAATTGGCTTAACTGAAAAAAAAAACTTAAAAGGGAAAACGATACCTTATTAGGAGTAATAGCATCGAAAACATAGACCTGGCCGCGAAACGAGAGAGTGAGTTGGCTGGCGTCGTCAACTCGCTGAACGATAGCCAAGTCAGCGGCGGAAGCAGCTTCGGCAGTGGCGTAGATGGGATCGGTGTGGACGCCCTCAACTCCGACGCCGTTGTCAAGAGGGTGAGCGTCGTAACTAACATTTTGGTGATTATCGACGGATGCGGAGGCTGAAACATCGTCAGGGACGTCCACGCCGGAGCTGGTGACCGGGGCGGGGACATTCATGGGCTGGGACTGTCCGTACATCGATGAAAATTGGGATGTTGAAGTATTACAGGGAACAAAAGGGGGGAAATGTGAAGCGGAAAACCCTAATTAATTAATTAATCAATCAATCAATCAAAGAGAAGTAAATTAGTGGATAATTTTAAAAAAAAATGATTTCGTTTTGGGAGAGTTTAAAGTGGGAGGGAATCGAAGGAATTTCAAAACAGTACATTAAACAATGAATATTTATCACCTATCACCGTAATTAAAACTAATTACTGAAATAGCAATACTATAATACCATTTACACCCTAATCAAGATATATATATATATATATCAGGATTTGAATTTGAATAAATCTTGAGTTGGTTTCATCATCTCTGAATGTTAGATAATATAAAATTTATAATAAAAAAATGTTAGATAATATAAATAAGTATGTATCTACTTATTATTTAATATAAAAAATATTAAAAACTTGAATAAATTATATATCTTTTTAAAAATGACATATTCAAATTAATGCATTTATCTTTCTTTCAAAATTATCTAAAATAATATAAAATATTATAACAATAATATTAAAATTAAAAAATAAAAATCAATATTTACTTTTATCAAACAACGTAATCATATTTTATATTTCGTGCTTCTATTTATTAATTTTTCAACACTTAAATTTTCAGTTTATCAAACATACCCTAAATTCTTATCTAACTCTTGAACAAATTTACAAAGTTTACACAAAATCAATGATCAACATTGTAACGGCCCGATTTTAGCCGGTGTCAATACATGTAGTTTCGAAACTAAATTCCGTAATTCGAATTAGTGAAATTATTAATAGAAGGATTTATATATCTAGTGCAATATTATATTATTGAATTGTCTAGTTATTAAATCGAAAAAATTATTAATTATAATACAGGGATTAAATTGTAAAAGTATAATCGCTATTGAGTTTTAATTTAGAAAATGCAAGAGGACATATATAACATATATTACAATTCAACCGCCTCTCATCATGACGAGTTTCTAAGGGCGATTGGGTGCGGTGTAGTGCGTTTAGCTTACTTTTTGTCTCCACTCTACAGTATTGCTACAGTATCTAATCTCACCGCCACCGCTATTTTTACACTAACCGCAGGTAAACGTACCGTCCATCTAAACCCACCCTAAGTCAAGATCCTCTCCAAATTCTTCTTATTTTTTTACCTTGAATTCGATTTTTTTAAACCCTACCATAGATTTGTTGAGGGAAGATAATCATATTACTCCAGTGATGATGGATATGGTCATTTTTATTAGATTATTAATTAAAGGGCAAACTACAAGTTTAATCACTTAAGTATAGTTGAAATTACATATTAGTCATCAAACATTAAAATTTTACTATACTATCACTAATGTTATTGAATTGTTACGTTATAATCACTAAATTGTTAATTATTGTAAACGATGTAACAAGCGTGTGGCCATTAACATTATTCCTCTTTTCTTTTTTTTTTCTTTCCTTCCTTTTTGTGCCAACTTTTTTTTCTTCTTTTTCTTTCACTCTCCATAAAAGCGTCAATTAGAGGATGCACCCTCCCAATCAGAACTCATCCAGTATGTTTACCTTCCTTTTCCATTGCTATAAACTTTTGGCAGTAAATTTTTTTAATATTACGCAAGTTATTTGAATGTGTCTAAGTTTAGTGATTATTCATGTTGAGGAGGTCGACTCTTTTGAGAAAAATTTTTAAAACCGACACTTTAAAAACTTCTCTTAAAAAAACCAATCCACATTCAACATAATCTGAAGTTTTATAACTTGTTAGCTTTTAGAAACAAATTCAAAATTTGCTTCAAATGATATTATGACATCCGAAATATACTTAGATTTGCTACTCCTACCTCCCTCACAACACCCTGGTTATTAAGTTTCGATTTAGATGAGAGACGTGATTAGTTTTGGTGAGATTGAAAAAATTATAATAATAAGATTAACTATTGAAGCGGTAAAATATGTGTTTAGATGTGAACGCAACGGTGATAGTAAAATTAAAATGAAAATGTTCATTAAGGATATTAATCTAAAAAAATATTGTCAAATTGTTTTTATATTTTTAATAATATTTAAGATTTTAATATATTTTATTTTATAAATTTATTTAATTATTTTAATTAATTAATTAATTATATAATTTAAAAATCTCTTTATATTATTAAATAACTTAAAATTCTTTAAAATTTTAAAAAGATAATGAAATTAAAATCTTAAGCATATTTAATTCAAAATATTTTAAGATAACATAAATAAATAAAATAAAATAATTAACAGTTAACAATTAAGAGAGAGAGAGTTGAAGGAAGGTTTAACGCCTTGTTAATTCATGTATAAATTTGATGGTTAAAACATAATTTTAAATAAAATTATGTTTTAGTCATTAAATTTTTTTAAAAATTACATCAACTTGTAAGTATATTGTTAATCGCAATTAACAGTTCATGATCTCAACTTAATAAATTGATAACGTTAGTTATCATTAATAATTTTTTTTATATTTGATAATTAAAACAAAATTTAAACCATATATAAGTGATTAAGTCTGTAATTTACCTAGATTTCTTAAATGGATATATTATTAAGCTAGAGATAGTTATGGGCCGAGTTGGATCAGATTTAAGTTGGGTGTGATATCAATATCATACATGGTTATCAAGTCTAGCTCGACTCAAAATATGAGCCTCAAATTTTGTCATGTCTCAAACCATATCTATAAATGATTAATCTAAATTTGTTTGAGCATGTTCGTATTATTTTTAAATAATATTCATTAATTTTGTATCTTTTCCTTTTATTAAAATTTTAAATATAAACAACTTAGCATGTGTCGGTTTAAGAGTTTAAATTATATTAGTATTATATTAAAAAATCACTTTTTAGACATTCAGTAAAGATGTACCACTTCATTTAAAAAAAATCGAATTAATATTATACACTACATAAATTTTTCTAAATAATATTTTAACTGTAAATGGTGTTGACTAATTCATAAAATTAAGATAAAAATTAACAAATACTAATGGTAACCTACTATTTATGGTTTTTTGGTCAACTATATTTATGATTTATGATTTGTGATATATGATATGGTAGGATAAAATTTAAAAATTTAAAAATTATGATTTTAAAGAAAGGGCTAGATTAGAATTTAGAGTCTAAAAATATATATGATTTTAAGGTTTAAGATTTTAGAGTTTAGAGTTTCATCTAAAAAAATAAATTAAATTTATTAAATTTAGAGTTAAAAATAGTAATAAAAGTTAATTTGATGTTTTTTAATGTATTATATTATTCATGCACTTTAAAAATATATGATATGGTATGTTATTATTTAGTACCTAAAAAGTGATTTTTTAAGATCATAGAGTTGAGCTCAAGCTTTAAATATTGATTCAGGATGTTAACATGTGTATTTTAAAGACAATGATTAATTTAGCCCTCTAACTTTACAAAAAAAATATTTAGCCATCCATTTAAATTTTCGTCTCTTTTAGCCATTGAACTTACGTTGTTTGTCAAATCACCCCAAAATGAATGAAAAAATTAACGTGTCTTAACTTTACTAATGTGGCATACACGTTGATTGTCATGTAGATGCCACATCAGTAGTTAATTAATTTTTTAATATTTAAAATTTAAAAAAAATTAAAAAATATTAACATTATTAAAAAATATATAAAAGTTTTAAAATTTAAAATTTAATTAATTGTTGAATTAAATGAAAGGCTAAAATATTATTTTTTATAAAATTGGATGGTCAAATAAGTTGTTTATTTTAAATGGATATAGTAATCTAATAGTTTTATGGGTAAACTATATAAATGGTCACCAACTGTGCTCATGTTTCTGTTTTGGTCATCTAACTCTAAAAAAATTTAATTTAGGTATTAACGCTTGAATTTGTTCTTATTTTGGTCACCCGTTGTTAAATTGATAACGAAAAGCCTTTTTTTACCTAATAATAACATATTTAGTCCTCAATACTTACATATTCTATCAATTTGATCCTAATTCTAAAAATTCAATTTAACCCTTCACATTTATAGATTTCATCAATTTGATCTTCAAACTTCCTAACTAAAACTTCCAGCTTTTATAATAGAAGCATTACACATCTATAGATTTGTAAACCCCAAAAAAAAAAACTCCAATAAAACAAATGGTTAGAGGCTTTGTATTGGTATCAAAGTAACCCAATAAAACTTTTTTTTTTCTAATTTGCAATACTCAAACTTAAAATTTTAAATATTAATTTTTTATCACTTAATCCAATAAGTATATAATTTGTAAGCAATATAAGTGACATCCAAGAAAACAAAGACACCCTTTTTTTACTTAGGTATGAAAAATTATAAAATAGTTATTTAGTCTAACGGTGTCCAAACTTAGAATTTGTAAATATAAAGAGTTAAATTTTTGAATTATTTAGAAATAGGATCAAATTGATAGGATATGTAAATATTGAATACTAAATGTGTTATTATACCAGATAGAAAAAGACTTTCTCCCACCAATTTAATAACTGTCGGTGACTAAAATAGGAACGAACTTAAAAGTTAATGTCTAAATTAAAAATTTTTAAAGCAAAAAGAAACGAGGGGAACCATTTGTATAGTTTCCTCTAATTTCATTTAAACCCCTCTGAAACTGAGGACCAGCTTTCAAGCTTGGACGAACTGTGAGTAAAGCTCTTAAACAGTTTTAGCCTGGACTTACTGTGAACAATCTCACGACAGTCATAACGGCTCCTTGTAAAACCCCATCAATTCAAGGTTCAGAACCATCATCGCCATCCCCTGCTAATTCTCCCCTGTTTCTTTTGTTTATGTTAAAATTCTTGAAGATATGGACCGATCTTCTTTTACAAGCCTCTATAATTCTCGCTACATTATTCATGTTCCTCGCCGTGCACGATATCTCCAGAAAGATCTTCCCCAAAATCCGCTAACGGAATCGCGCTGACTCCCTAGCTAAGCGCCACTTCGTCGTCGGTACTCAGCTCCTCGCTCAAGCTCGATCGTCGGCCAACTCTTTAGCCAAACAAGCCGAATCCGAAACTAACAAAGCCGTTTCTCTTGACCCAAAAGACGCCGCTCCTTACACCCTCAAAGCCTTCGCCGTTGATCTCCAGGGATTCAAGACCTCCGCTCTCCATTCCCTCAACGTCGCCCTTTCCCCTCTCACTGCCAAGTCGTTGACTGATAAAGAATGAGGCGACGCGCTGTTTAAACGAGCCGAGTTGAAAATGGCCTTGAACCGACGCGGCAACCGAGTCAACTCAATAATCGACGATTTGACTGAGGCTGTAGAGTTGAGTTCGGATAACGTGAAGGTGTTTTGTTTGTTAGGGAAGTGTTATGAAATGAAGAAGATGAAATCAGAAGCTAAAGCGGCTTTCAAGGAGGCAGTTAAAACAGAGCCTAGCTCTTACGTCGCACGCGCTGCCCTTCACCGGTTGCGCAGGTAGGTGTGGCCCCTTTCTTCCAGCATCTTGATTTTGACATCATCGCGGTTTCAACATTTTATTCATTTTGTAGCTTAATTATCAAGGATAATTATTACAATTTACAAATATAAGAGATAAATGCCTATTTTGCACCTTAAATTGTTAATATTATTATATGAAGAAAGTAATGAAATCGAACTCTGTTGTGTCTTTCCATGTTTTAGACAATGCAACCATTTTTCAGTTCTTAATTCTTGTCTGAGGTTTCCCTCTGCAACTCCTGTTATAAAAACCAAAAGCTGAAATTTGATTTGAGGATTTTCACCAATTAAAAATAAAATATATACTAAAAATTTATGTATTGAATGCAATTTGAATATATACTGAGTATATGTAATTACCAAAACAAAAAATAAAATAAAATAAAGGTTTACATCTATCATTATGAACAACTAACTCTCTTCAGAACTGATTTATCCTATTGCTTACTTTTATCCCAAGGCAGAGTCACCTAAGATGTTTCTTCTTGTTAGGCACTGTGCTTCCGGTTTAGTTTAGCAAACCATGACGGTAGAGGGCTCTGTTCGCAACCAATGTGCCTAAAGCACGGACATTTCAAGCGTCTTTGGAGAGCTTGAATCCGACTTGCTCTTCACGAGGGATGAACATCAGTGTTCCATTTTCTGCTGAAACATTCAGAGGAAATTGATGATGGATCTGCTGGTGCATACTTCCCTGCTCAAAGGAAAAGAAAAACTCAGTCAGAACTCGAAAGCAGCGGATATTTAAACTTATTGCAGGCGTGCAGAAATGTGGTGCCAGACTTGAGAACTTTGATTTGCATTGATCTTAAGTCCATGAATGGAGAACGACAGAATCAACAGACAATAATCATAGAAACATTTCTTAGTTCTACATTAGAATTATGATACAAGATCAAAGGAATTCTAAACCATTATGAATAATTAAACTCTAAATGCAAAAAAAGATTTTTAACCTGTTAGAAAAAGAAAAGAGAAATCTTCCCAATAGTGTCGTAAGAAAATTACAGTCTATCATGAAGGATCAGTAGGATCTGTAAGGTAACTATATTGTCTCTGCAAAGTCGGATGCCCGCAGGCGAACATTGATGGCCCCTTTTGCTGCCACTTGTTCTTTAACTTAATTCCGAATAAGAAAGACCGAAGAGGGATTCTAGATCGTGATCTTGACATGGATTGTTGATTTTTCGATGTTGCAGCTTCGATTTCCTTGTCCAACTCGACCATCAAATTCTCAACTTCCTCCTTGAGTTGTTTTACACAGTCGAAGCCTGCATTTAATTCGTTGGAAACCTTATTGTTTTCTTGTTTCATGTTTATAATCTCACCTTGAAGCTTTGCAGCCTGGTATCCATTGAACTGAGGCTCTCCTTCATGGCCACTGACATTGCTGATCCTTTCTATCTCTTCTTGGATGTTGCACAACGAAGAATATCGACATTGCACTTCGTCTTTCAACACCGCATTGTTTTCCAACGATAGCGTCAATTCAGTTTTGATTTCTCGGAAATGAGCGTAAATGGGGCGTGCCTCTGATCCAACAGGCTCTTCCTTTCCACCTGCTTCTTGCTTCTTTCTTTCTCTCATTTTTGATAACTCAGCTTTCAAGTCCTTGACTGAATTTTGATATTTCTGTATCTGATGAAAACATGTGCTGAACCTCAACCAAAAGGCTAGATTTTCCTCAAGCAACTCATCGATGTCAGACCGGATTTTATCTTCTACGGTTAAAATAGAACGAGATCGAGTCAAACTCCTTGCCTGCTTAGCATCTCCTTTACTTTTCTCACCTGCTTTTTTAATGGATTCACCTTCTCCCTCACCTGGATTTTCAATGGATTCACCTTCTCCCTCACCTGGATTTTCAATGGATTCACCTTTCCCCTCACCTGCTTTTTCAGTGGATTCACGTTTCCCCTCGCCTGGATTTTCAATGGATTCACCTTTCCCCTCACCTGCTGCTACAGGTGATGCCTGAATAGACTCTGTCAACGTAGATTCCGGGCTCATGATTGCATGGGATGCTTCATATTCTGACAAGTTCCCATCCTTATTTTCATCGATAAAGCTCAAGTGTTGGCGTGAAGATTGAATCTCTTCATCTCTGGCTGCGAGAGCACTCTTCAGTTCCTTGATCTGAGATGCCAATTCGTAGAAACTGTCTCGGTTTTTCTGATCTACTTCTTTAAGCTTCTTTCTTACATCTTTATAATTATGAAGAACTGAAGAGTACTCATCGAGTAAAACCTTTTCCCTCTCATCCAATCCACTCAAGTACAGCTTCCTCCAGTTTGGTAGCTCTTCTTCTTCGGTCTCTACTTTTGGATTCTCTGTATCAGTGGTACAGCTTGCTGCTTTGGACAAAGATTTCTTCTCATCTTTGAATTCATTTATCACTTCCGAATCCTTTGTCAAATCAACATCAAACTTATTTCTTGATTCAGAGTCAACAGTGTTTATTTCTTCAGCTGAGACGTCTTCATCCTTCTCTTCCATTTCACTCCCAGTGTCTAAGGCTGGACTATCCCTAGGAATCAACTCGGTACAATATTCTCTGGTTTTCCTATTTGGTTTGGCATCCACCTAGGGCTTTCCTTCTTTGGAGAGTTCGGCATTCTCGACCTCCTCATCCATCTTCACAGCATGTAAATTCACTGATAAATGATTGATATCACAACTTGCTGCAGTGAAATGAGCTTTGAGGCTGTTATTTTGTTCTATAATAGTTTTTAGAAGCTCTTTAACCCCACTCAGTTCCCCCTCCAACACACTAATCCTCTGTTCCATGCTGTCCGAGCCTTCAGCTAGCACTTCCTCATCTTCTTCGAGGCTCTTAACGTGTTCCTGAAGCTCATCGGCATCCGATTTCAATCTTTTTACCGAAGCATTCTCAGAAAAGACTGCAGTTTCCATGTTAACAACTCTTTGTACAAGGTCATCAATTTTATCTGCAAGCTGCGACATTGTAAGAGAGGAACTCGAGTCTAATTCAAGCTTCTCCTCTATCTCCTTTTGCAGTAATTCCATATACTCTCTCCCTTTTTCCGCACTGTTGAATTCGTAAACCATGTTATCAACGTCCCTAGCTGAACTCGCCTTCTTTTGTTTCTGCTGATCTGTTTGTGGGGAATTAAACTTCTTCCTAAGAGCTTCAAACGCGTCATTTACTTTCTTAATCCTCTTGGATTCAACTCTTCCTTCTTCAGTTGATTGCTCATGTGTTTCTTGCAACTTAACCAAAGACTCTTGGCACGTTTTAAGAACTCGATTCGCCATCAAAATCCGAGCTTCATTATCGTCGATGGCAGATCTAATATCGTACTCATCCTGCAAACTGTATATCCTCTTTTGCTTTTCGGTTATGTCGTTTTCGATCTCGCACAACTTGTTATACCCTTGCTCATACGAGTTCTTCACAAGCTCCCTTTCGGTTTGCATTTCTAGAATCTCCTTTTGAAGCTTGTTTATTTCTTCCAATGCCTCCTCTTTGCTCAACCCCGAATTCAGAGACGAAGCAGCTTTAGCTGAACTAAAAGCCTTCTTTAACTGTCCCTTTCGCAACAACAACATCGACTGGCTCCGGAAATCTGTCTTTGGCGAAGGAACTCTTGATCCCGGTTTCAATGACTTCGATTTATTGAGGCTTGAAGAAGTCGATACAAGGCAACTATTTTCGTCATCTTCATCATGAAGGGAATATGGAACTTGATCAGGGAACACAGTGGCAATGGTGCGGTTGGCACTTTGTAGATCCCTTGATAAGTAATCAAATCTCTCAGCTAATGCTCGATAAGCTCGATAAGTGTCTTCAACAATGGCTAAAAGCTCTGGTCTCTTTCTATAATACATATTTGCTCTTTGTGCAAAGGAATCTCCATCATCATCAATGATTTCAAGCATGTTAGAGACTTTCTCCTCCACATCTGCGATTAAAGTCAAAATTTCAACCATTACTTCAAAAAAAATACAATACAATTCAATCTGTTGGACACTGACTAGTAGCTTAGTAACTCTAACTCAGGTTTAAGTGTCCCCTACAAGCATATGTCTAACAAGAATATGTTCTTTCATGTATTTAGTGGGTTACATCATCATACCCATGTTTGAATGAGTTGGATATAGAAAATACCTTATAAGCATTTTTTTTTCTCAAAACAAATAGGATTTAGTTACGTAACTTCTTGTTATGGTACTTCCCATTATTGACCCGAAACCTGAATATAACTCGAAATGACCCGTGACCCGAGCTTGGACCCTACAAGGTGGTTACGTTAAGAGTTTGTAGGGACGGTTCATGGGTAGGAGTCGCAAGCCAAGTTCGCATGTTCCTGGGTGTTTGCAGGCAGAGGATGCAAAATCAAGCGAGTTGACCGGCGAACACGTGTTAAGTCTAGGTCAGTATACATGTCAGCATACATGAAGCTTATCTAGGACATCATTTCGATAATCAGTAAGTGTATTTTATCAATACCTTATTCCCCCACCATGAGTACGGACAGCAAAATGCATGAAAAAGCTTATATTAAACTGGGACCATGGACAAAAATCAGGCTTGTGTTTGATAATTTCCATAATTCTAACAAAATGAAAGAAAATCCATCAACCATGCAACGGCAAAGATCTGTGAACCATGGGGCAGACAAAGAACAAGCTACAGATTACGAGATTCTACGATTGGCGTTTTATTTTTCTGAGAGCATTAGTATTCATGTATTCGATGAATTTCGTTAGGGAGTATAAGATGTGATAATTCACAACTTAATCGATCCAAGTAACCTAGATTAATGCCCACATCAAAGTTCAAACCCATTTTAAAAAAAAAACAAAAATCAAATGATTAGCGTAGAAAGCTTTATTACCATGAAGATTCTGTTCCAGCCATTTTGATTGCTTAGTTCTGATGTGGCTAGCCCACCACCATGAATACGCATTGCTCGCAACTTTCTGCAACATCATTTATATATTCTTTTGTTTCTCTCTTAATCTAAATCTCACCCCTTATCTGCAAATAAAAGAAAAAGGGATCCCATCGACAAAGGCAGTGAAGGCTTCGTTGATCGTCAATCAGTTAATCAAAATGTTGAAAACTTAGAGATTAAGAAAAAAAATTGAACTCAAAAATGGAGTTAGAAATGGAGGAGAGGATAGCTCCCCCGGATTAAGTGTTGAATCCATTGATAAAAGCTTTAATATAGGAATCACCAAATTAAGGTTAACACGTGAAAATGCATTAATTATGTCTTTTGATATAATAGTTTTTATCCTTAACTAAAAACTAAAAAATAATAGAAATTCTATCATAGTATATTTGTGATTTAGAGTATAGATATGATTAAAAATAACATACAATAATGCTAAGTTGGCATCGAGTTAGTTTGTGACACTAACTCAATCAACAACATTATTAATACCAGTATAACTATCACACGAGTATGCATATTTCTACGTGCTTAAAATAAAAGGTGTATTTGAATATAACATAAATAAATTGTGAAATGTATGGTTTGAATCTAATTAATAATAACATATGGAATATGTACGATATTAAAATGATAAAATAGATTATATTATGAGTAAAATGAAATTTAAATATGTAAATATATTATATTAAAAATATTAAATATGCTACAATTGTTTATCGTGGTGCTGCCATTAATTCAGAGTTAGTATCGAGTTGACTTATGACACCAAAGCAATATAATTTTAACACGTAAAGGGCTTTATAAATAGTGTGGATTGATATACAAATATATAACAAAATTTATATAACAAAAATATTTATTAAAGTTTCATATAAAAAATATAAACATGATCTCTAATTCAAATCTCTGTACAACTTTATAAATAGTATAAATTAAAAATTCAAATTCAAAATGAATTTGAAAAAAGAAAAACGTCGAAATACATCTCAACCTAGACATTTATATGTCTAAGTATGCACGTAGTTTTTTAAATTACAAAAAATATTATTAGTAATAACATGTCGAAAAAAAAAGTAAAAATTATGAAAAATCAAGATTATAATAGTGATTCTTACTCTTTTTTTTCTTATTCGAACTAATAAATTTTATAATGTTTTACAATTTTTCAAATAACTTTTGTATAGTTTTTAAATTTTTATGATAAAAAATTACATTCAAAATAAACAAAAGAAAATAATGGTGATCTACCAAAATTAAGCTTTTAGCGGCATTTTTAGTGGCATTTGAATCAAAATCACAGCAAAAGTTATACATTAGTGGCGTTTATGAGAAAATTGCCGCAAAAAGTCAAGTATTAGCGGCGCAAAGAATCATATTATTTTAAACAAAACGGCGCCGTTTTGCTCCCTATATTCTCACCCATCATCCAAGTTTAAAATATATGTTAAAAATGAAAAAAATTAAAATACTATTATTTGAAATGATTTTAAAATTTTTTGAGTATATGACTGATTAAATTTTTTAATTTATATATTAAATAATTTCTTATATAATTGTAAAAGAGATAATATTAATTTTAATATATTAAAATTATCATTATAGTTTAAATAATTTAAGAGATAATAAATAAACTTTATATATATTAAAATTAAAAAAATTGCTAACCCATGCATCTCTAGAGAAACAAAATTGATTAGGAAATTGAAAAAGTTATTTAAATTTCCTAAAATATTGAAAGAATATATAATTACAAAAGAGAAAAAAAATTTAAAGCTCTTTTGTTTTTTTTTCATATTTAAAATTTTTGGCTTTGTTTTCTTATATAAAAAATTATATAAAAATTTTAAATTTTATCTAATTTTTTAAATATTACTTAAATTTTAAAAAATATTTATTTAAAATTGACATGAAAGATATAATAATTCAATATAAAAAATTATTTTATTTTACGATTTAGAGTTTAAGGTTTAGTGTTTTAAGATTTTTTGTTTAAGGTTCATAATTATGACAAGTATTAAGGTAAAGAAATTAATATGTTATCAACGTATAAATATAAGTGATTAATTTCTACATTAATTAAAAGTATAATGGAGCACATTAACTAAAACCAAATATAAATGGAATTCATACTGTAACATACAAAGAGAAATGGAGCACATATTTACATAAATGAATGTAATTAAATTAATTTCTAGGATTTAAGATTAGCATGTGCTTCTCTAGCATATCCATATATAAATATTCTTTTAAATACATACGAAAAATATAAATTGAAAATACCATAAATAAATTATGTTCAACATTTAATTATTCATATCATTTATCCAATTATAGTATCAGGTGAAGCGTCTTAGACAAGAAATTATCTCTAACAACAAACCTATTAACCCACAAACAAATAGAGACCCATTGAATCGAAAAACTAATTGAAGCACAGTAGAAATATAAATGAAAATCCATACGAGCATAAAAAATGCAATTAAATATTCCTCTGAATACATACAAAAAAAAATAAATTGAAAATACTCATATCAAATGGTCGAGAAACAAGTTTCATTCAACATTTAATTATCAGAAAAAGTTAAGCATTAGCGGCGCTTATGAGAGAAACGCCGCAAAAGGTAAGTAATAACGGCATTTTTCTGATAAACGTCGCAAAAGATGAGCAACAACTGCCTTTTTTTTATAAACGCCACAAATAAATAGTTAATTTTTGCGAAACGGCGCCGTTTTACAAAAACCCACAATCTCTCGTCTTTCCCAAAACCCTTTCCTTTTTTCCCAAAACCCTTTTTCCCAAATCAGTTCCACCTCCCTCCCCGAAATCCCTAATTTTTTCCCCAATCCCTTTATTTTTGTTACAGTTGTCCTTCAATTCTCTATATTTTCCTTCAATTCGCTTTATTCCAACTGATTCTTTGCCTTCTCCTTTTCGTTTCGTTTCCTTCGTTTCATTTCCTTTCCATAGCTTTCGGTGGTGGGTGCTTTTCCATTCTCTTAATTTCCCTTTTCGCTTTTGTATTTTTGTCTATCTATGATTGATTTTATTTTCTCTTTTAATAAAATTATTTTAGTTCATTTTTATTTTACTCATGTTGAATATGTGATTCAATCGAATTTGCCCTTTTTTTTCTCTGCTTATTTTAGGGTTTAAGGGTGTTTTGATGTTTTTAAGTTTAGTTTTACTCTCCAAAACTTGATGCTTTTTCCACCGTTTGATTATCGTGTATGGAATCAAATGATGTCACTGGTTGGTTTGTAAGTTTTGTATTTTTCCCAATTTTATATGCTTGTTTTTCATTGATTCATGCAACTATTGTCTGTTTGTAAAAACATAATTAACTGTCACTCACAAACCCCATTTCTTCCATTCTTTCTCACTTTCTTTAAGCCTTCACTAGTGTTTAGGGTTTAAAGTTTGCATATTTTGAACTAAAAGGATTTTGATTGTTCCTTAAAGTTTTCACCTTGCTTAGATTTAAACAAACTGACATGTTTTTGGCAACAAAGGTCCAGTCTTTTTAGTCCCACAAAGAAGATTGCTATTTTTTAAAATGTTTTTTTGAAGAAAAGTAGAAAAAAAAGAGCTGGCTTTCGGACTTTGGGGTGTTAATAGTTTGGTTGAAGAAAGTGAAAACACTGAAGCAGAAAGCTTTTTACTTTGGGTGTCACTTGGAAATTTTCCCTTATTGAATTTGGGTCTTGAAAATTCATTTTTATGCTTCAAATTGGATGTATCCTACCATGGATTCTTCTTTGACTAAAATATAATAGTCCACTATGAGTGTTTAGACTATGAGTGCCAGATACAGATATATTGAAATCTTTTTTTTTTCGAGATTTTCATATGTTTCGAAGGTTCTATTGCATTTAGGTTTGCTTTATATATGGATGATTCCATGTTACAATAGTTGAATGTAGATGATTTCAAAGAACACAATTGTTGATTAGATGATGGTTTACTTTTGTGATGAATGTTGTTCGATAATCGCGGTCTTTAATTCTAGTTAACTTACTGTCTGTAATATCTTCAATGATCCTTTTCATGGTTGTTCAGCTTTAGATTATTTTCGTTGGTTGCATGGTGCTATTCCAGTGTGTGATAGAAATACAGTATATTTATAAATACAAATTCGAGGAATTACAAGTATCACGTTATTATAATTAGATTGTTTGAATAATCATCGTTTAGTGGTTAAAATTTTGTTATTAGTTCTGTGTAAGTTGTGAATTTTTGCGTAAGTGATTAAAAAAGAAGTATTTCTTTTAGTTGTCTTATTGAGAGCATCACATTTTACGATACAATCTTGATGTCATGCATATTGAAAGAATATTTGCAAGAACTTCATTGGGACAATTTTGAATATCGATAGAAAATCAAAAGACAATCTTCAGAGGCGACTTGATCTAGTTGATATGGGAATTCGGCGTGATCATCATCCCAAGTACTTCCGAATGGGAAATATCAGTTGTCGCCTTTTATTTTTGCAATGTCGAAGAAAGAAAAAGAAGTGTTCTGCGCGGTGTTGAAGGATATAAAGGTCTCAGATGCGTATTCATCAAATATATCTCGATGTATGAGTCTTAAAGATCGAAAACAATATTCCCTTAGATCACATGATTATCACATCTTGATGCAAGATTTACTGTCAGTTGCTTTACGGTGTAGTATGTCAAAAAAGGTGACGTCTTATATAGTTGAACTATCCAATATAATGAAAGCTATTTGTGGTAAAATTTTGACTGTTGAAGAACTTGAGAAAGTATAAGATCGAGTCGTCTTGACTTTCTGCAATTTGGAGAAGATCTTTTCACCTTCTTTCTTCACTATTATGGTGCACTTGCTAATCTATCTCTCTCATGAAGCAAAACTTGGTGGATCAGTTTTCTATCGGTGGATGTATCTTATAGAGAGGTGCTAATTTATTTGTAAAGTTTTCATTCATTTATGAATATACCTTTAGTTCTAAATTTTTATAATGTTGTATATCGTGTTTCGATTCCTATGCAAATTGAAGCCTTATTGTCGTAATAAGCGTTATCCAAGAAAACCAATTGCTGAAGGTAACTTGGCAGAAGAGTGTATGACTTTCTGCTCTAGGTATTTAGAAAATGTTTAAACAAGACTAAATAGACCAAGTAGAAATGTTGGGCTCACTAATCATAACTTAGCCAAAACTTATTTATTTCGAAGTTATGGAGAACCAATCGATAAAGTTGAAATTGCACAGTTAGATGATAAATCTTGAGTACAAGCACATCGATATGTTTTTTTTCACTACGATTCAATTAAACCATTACGCAAGTAAGTTTTAGAATTTGATAAATATTCATCTTTTTATTTTGTTTATCTTTTAGCCAAGTAATCTACTTTTTAACATAGTGAGTACAAACAAGTCTTGAGATCTCGTTTACGCTCCCAAAGATTACAACATCGAGATTTTCATAAGTTATTCACAAAATCTTTTCATGAATGGTTAGGGCAAACGGTATGCAACTGAAGCTTTCATTGACAAATAATAATGTTTTCGTATAACATTTATAATTAATCAATTTACTTTCGAATCAATAGGTTTGGAGTGGAAAGAAAGTCAATGAGGAAGTTAAATGGCTTTCCCAAGGTCCGAATAGAGTAGGAAAAAGATATATTGTCTTCCTTATCAATGGATTCAGGTTTCATACCAAATTTCGAGAAAGATTGGGAAGGACTCAAAATATGGAATAGTTGTTAATTCTTCAATTACAAGTTATGCTAGTGCTAGGGACAATAATCCTATTGAGGAAATCTAGAGTATTATGGACTTCTTACTGACATTATTGAGTTGGATTACTATGGCAAACGGAAGGTTGTCTTATTTCGATGTGATTGGGCTGGTGTTAATACTGCTAGCGGAATTAAAAAAGATCAATTTGGTTTTACAATGGTGAACTTCTATCGATTAATTCACACTAGAGAACAATTGATAGACGAGCCGTATATATTTTCTTCTCAAGTCAAACAAGTTTTTTACTCGAAAGATCCAACTGATGAGGGTCAGTACGTTGTACTCCGTAACACCTCTAGAGACTTGTTTGACATGGGCAATGGAAGTAGAGATGACATCGATGAAAGATCAGGAACTTTGCCTTTTCTAGAACAAAACTTAAATGAAACTATCCCTAGTACTACTAGTACACAATTTCAATGGGTTCGCCAGGATGTGGATGAAGATATTTACGAATCATGATATAGTAAGATTGTACGATTTTTTAATTATATGTAATATTATAATTTAAATCTTGATCTTGTTAAATATTTCAACTATTTTATATGTACTATTATTGTTGTAATTAGTTACTAATATTTCAACTATTTTATGTTTATTACAGATAAAATGCCTAGAAGAATATTGCGAGATCTAAGTATTGTTCAAAATACTCCAAATTCGGAAGAAACAAATAGTGAACAACAAACTGCTATTGGATCTTTGAATGTTCCAAATACAGCTGACGAACCTGCATAAATTCAAAGTAATGTTAACTTTAATTTACATGTGTGTTGACTTTTATTAATGATTTCTGTTTCAAATTCTTATATTATATTATAATATACCATTTTTTCAGTTGAAAGTGGTGGGACGCGCAAAACTCGAAGACGTACGCTATTAAAAGATTTGTACGAGTTAAATTCTGTCGAGCGTGTCAAAGTACCTAGAAACAGTCTTGGCCAGCCAATTGGATCAGAAGGTCGACTTTTAGCAGGATACTTGGGCATTATAGCACGAAATGCCAATCTGTTGCCTATCAACTACGAGTCATGGCATCATATGCCTGATAGTAACAATAATCAAGCTCTCGATAATATTAAGGTAATAATGTGAATGTAATTTATAATACTTTGGTTTAAGTTTCATTTATATTAACTTTCTAAACTTGTGTTATTTGCAGGAGAGATTTGCTTTAGAGGTCTCGGATAATTATGTGAAAAAGGCATTAGGAAAAAAATGGAGAGACCATAAAAGTGCTTTAAAGAAGGAATATTTTAAGAAAAATATAAGCCTCGAAAAGAAATTGCGAATGTCCCGCCGAGAATGCTGAGGTACCAATGGGAGGATGCAGTTACATTTTGGAATTTAAAAAAAATGAAAGGTATTACGTGCTTCCAAACTCTTATAATTATTTCGGTTTATAGTATTTACTATATACGTAATAATAATTTCATAATGTAGGATCGTGAGCGAGTTGGAACTACAAGTAGGCAAAAACAAAAATTTACGCACATAACTGGGTCAAAAAGTTTTGCTCGTGTAGCTGATGACAAGGTATTTTGAATTTATTAATTGTGTTAAATATTAATTATTTTCTACTAAATAATGTTTTTCCTACTATATTGTAGGAATTGTCGTCTGGTCAAAAAGTTGGACGCCTTTAACTTTTTGACATTACAAATAGAAAGAAAGATGGATATCCTATGTCTACTGAAGTTGTAGAAATTATGGTACATTTACTTAATAAAATTTGAAATATTTTAAATATTTATCATGTTTAATTATAATGGTTTAATTCGTTGTTTGTAATACAAATAATGTTAAGTTATGTTGCATTTGTTTTGATTATATATTTCATTTTTAACTTTTTTATTAATTTATTAGGAGAAACTAAAGGATAAAAGTGCGAAGTATGATGCGATCGCTTCGAGTGACAGTTCTGTGAATCTTGACGACACTGATAACCGAATTATTACTAAAGTTTTAGGTCCTAAAAGGTATGGTCAGGTTCAATGTCAATGATCTTTTGTTAACCCAACCCAATATTTTGAATCTAGCTCGCAGCAATACATGCATTTGGGGAGTCAGGCTCAAACTGAAGTTCAGAGGTTAAGAGATCAGATGGCTCAGATGCAAGTGAGTACAGTTGAGCAAATTGCTCAACTTAAAGCGGAGACAGCATCGAAAGAAACAGAGGCTCAAAGAAAATATGAAGAACTCTAGCTACAACTTAAAGTGGAGGCAGCAGCGAGGGAAGCAGAGGCAAGCAGAAAATATGACGCACTCCAACTACAGCTTTAGAATATGATGAAGATGTTTCAGTAGTCGCAGAATCCGTCATCTTAGACGTTTGTTTTCTTATTGTAAGAATATTTTTAACATTATAACTTTTGAATATAATAAAATTTGTTATTTCATTTATTAATTTAAATCATATACATATTTCTTTTGTAAGATTTGAAGTATCATTTAGATTTACAATTTTTGGTTGGATTTGATGTTACAGGAAATTATATTGACAATTCAGGTTCTATATGAATGAAAATGGGTTGTTAAAAATCTGCTAAAGTTAGTGGCGTTTTTAAGAAAAGCGCCGCTAAAAGTCATGTTCTTTAGCGGCGTCATGTTCGTTGTGGGGAAAGTGCCACTAAATGTCATGTTCTATAGCGGCGTTTGTGAAAAAAACGTCGCTAAAGGTTATGTTCTATAGCGGCGTTTGTGAGAAAAGCGCCGCTAAATGTCATGTTCTATAGCGCCGCAAATTTTAGCGGCGTTTTTTGCGGCACTTATCAAAGCGCCACAAATAGTTTTAGCGGTTCTTATAAGCGCCGCTATAGGCCCAAAAAAACGCCGCTAGAAACCTGTTTTGCTGTAGTGACATTAGTATCTTAATGGTTGATTCAACACTCTTTTAACAGTCACGTCAATATAGTAATGATCAACAACAAAAAATTATTTGTCAAAAAACGTAATTAATATATTTTTAATATCTAAAAGTTTAATTGAATATATTTTTCGTTTAGAGACGTAATTATTATTTTTTAAGTTAGGTTTATTGAAATTTTAAGTCTAAAAATTAATATAATATTAACATTATTTATTTTATTGTTTATCAAGAAAATTTTTTATTTCGTTATATGTATGTTCTTTTATATATTTTTTCTAAGGTAAACAAGGTTGTTTCATTAAATTTAAGGAAAACTATATAAATATTGATTCAACTATTAATGTGTTTTGGTTACTCCAATTTAATTTTTTTTATTTATTTTAGTCACTATTTTTTTAATTTAATGTTTTAGTTACCCGCCTTATAAATCACTAACAGTTTGTTGATGTGACGTTTTTATAGTATAATAACGGATTTGGCTCTCCAATATTTACAGATTCTATTAATTTGGTCATAATTCTAAAAAAATCAATAAATTTAACTCTTAACTTTATACATTTTGTCAAATTAGTCTTGATTCTTAAAAATTCTAAATTCAAAATTAAAAAACTTTAAAAATAAAAAAAATATTTAAAAGTTCATGTTTTGATGGCACGATGACAGAGGATATGAAAATCAAGACTTTTAAATAACTTTTATTTTTAAAGTTTTTTTAATTCTTAATTTTTATTTTAGAATTTTTAAGAATCAAACCTAAATTCACAGATGTGTAAAGTTGAAGGCTAAATTTGTTGAATTTTTTAGAATTAAGACCAAATTGATAAGATTTATACACATTAGAGGGCTAAATTTGCTATTATGCTAATAAAAAAATGTCACGCCAACATTCCGTTTGTGATTTAAGAGAAGAGTGACAAAAATATTAAATTTCGATAACATTAATAACTAAAATAGAAACTTTTAAATTTGGGTGATAAAAACAAAAAAAAATATGCTATTAGTTGAATGACTATTTATATAGAGAGATGTCCATGGGTCGGGCCCAACAAATTTTTTTTCCTGCATGTTAGGCCCGGCCCAAAAAATGGACCTAAAATTTTACCCAAGCTCGGCTCAAATAAAAATGCTAAAACTCGAGCTTGGCCTGCCCGTATTAATTTTTATATGATTTTTTAAAAATATATAATGTAACAGCCCAAAATTGACCCTAGTCGGGAAGTGGTTTCGGGACCACAAAACCGAGTCATAAAAATAATTAATTTCCATATTCTATGCTTATTATGTGTGTACATGAGTATGTGGAAGTTTCATTCTCCAATTTTGCCAATTGCATGAGAAATTATTAAATAGGGATCGATATGAGACATGGTGAAAATATGATAGGCTAATTTAAAATGGTCTATTAATGCATGTTGTGAAAATGATGGGTTTGCATGTCAAATTACCCAAAATTTGAGCTAGTGGTTGGCCATGCTATGGGTGGAAACATGTTGGGAACATGTTGGCCTAGTGAGGTATGTAGGAAAAAAATAAAATAAGGAGTATGGGTAATAAAGAAAGGAAAAACAAAAAAATGAGTGGTTGTTTCCCCCCCCATTGCCGTGAGCTAAAGAAAGGAAAAGAAAAACTTGTTCATCCTTTTTCATCCTCTTTTGACCGAAAATTCTAAGGGAGGAGGAAGGGGTTCTTGCTTCATGTTTGGTTTGGAAGAGAATTAGGAGGAAGTTTGGCCATGCATGTAACTAGATTGAGGTATGTTTGATATTATTCTTTGAGATTCATGTATATTTTAAGTTGTAAGTTTGAAATCTACCTAGCCATGGTTCAAACTTTGTTAAATGATGGAGATGATATTCGGCCATGCATGTTACATTCTTGGTTGGTATTTTGATGTTTGATGTTGTGGTGATGAGGCATGAAGATGAGTTAAGATTCGGCCTAGGTGGAGTTTGTGTTAATGCCATTGCATGCTAAATATGAAGCTTGTTAATGATGCATGTGATGGTGGATTGATGATTCTTGAATCTCTTTCTTTTTAGCATTTTTGAGTGAGCACATATGTGCATTGGTTGCTAGATGGGGAAGAATCGGCTAGCAAGTTGTGTGCTAAGGCCGAATATAATTTTTGTAGGTTAATGAGTAATGCATGTGCTAAATTGATGGAAAGGGAGAGGATGCTTTACTAGTGTATAAATGATATAAAGATTTTAGAAATTATTTTTGGTTAGGTGTATGTATGATTAGGTATATTCGGCCATATGAGTAAATATATAGATGATGTTAAATTTGATTATGTATAATGGGCCATATAGGGTACACATTGTGATATTAACTTTGATTCTCCATAATTGATCAAGTGGGTGATTAGTAAGGGTGATTGCCGAATATACTAACATACATATGCATGTGTAATTGGATTGTAAATATTTAGCAAGGCGGTTAAACTAGTTGATTTATTGATTAAGCTCAAGGAGTTAAAGGAGGAGAGTCGAGCAAAGGCAAAGAAAAGATCATCGAGTAGCCGAGTTGGAACCATCTTACCCAACACAAGTAAGTCATTAAGCATATCTTTGGTATTGATTAAAGGATCGTAATACCTACACCATTGTGTTTAATGAGATGAAATGTATACAAATGAATATGTAAGTAGAGATGAAATTTGTCGAATGTAAAAAGGAAGTGAAGCCTATTGAGTGGCTGGTTTTCGGCACTAAGTGTGCGGGCAATAAGTGTTCACGGTCATGAGATTGGCACTAAGTGTGCGGGTTTAAATTGTACAGCACTAAGTGTGCGAGTTTAAAGTACATGGCACTAAGTGTGCGCGGTTGATTATTAAGCACTATGTGTGCGAACCCAATATATATTTTCTATAAATTATTTACATTAAGGGTGCGACTTTACCGAGTCGATTTTGGACAGCGGAAAAGGTAAGTGTGCGAACTTGAAATGCATGGCACTAAGTGTGTGAGTTTAAAGTACATGGCACTAAGTGTGCGCGGTTGATTATTAAGCACTATGTGTGCGAACCCAATATATATTTTCTATAAATTATTTACATTAAGGGTGCGACTTTACCGAGTCGATTTTGGACAGCGGAAAAGGTAAGTGTACGAACTTGAAATGCATGGCACTAAGTGTGTGAGTTTAAAGTGCATGGCACTAAGTGTGCGCGGTTGATTATTGAGCACTATGTGTGCGAACCCAATATATATTTTCTATAAATTATTTACATTAAGGGTGCGACTTTACCGAGTCGATTTTGGACAGCAGGAAAGGTAAGTGTGCGAACTTGAAATGCATGGCACTAAGTGTGTGAGTTTAAAGTACATGGCACTAAGTGTGCGCTTACCTTGAGTTCATGGCTAATAGGCGCTATGTTTATATTTGGAGTTGAGCTTGGTAAGTTTTGAACCTATGTGACGATTATAGTTGAAGTCACGTACATAAGGTTCATTGTGGAATAGGTGAAAGTTCGTTTAATTGTATGATTATAACGAAAATAAAATGATGTATGAAAGGCCAATGTAGGACTTGGTATGAGATTGAACCATAGGGTTTAAGGAACTATGGTATAGTTTGGTATGGATGGAGTACTTAACCTCATTTCATTGTTTCCTATTGTGATAATTTTATTAATGGATGGTTGTGGAATGCTTATGGCTTACTGAGTTATATACTCATTCGGTGTTTGCTTGTCACCTATTCTAGGTTTCTTGGACTCGTCTCTTTTTGCGTGATCGTGCCGTCGTCGAAGTCATCACACCGACTAGCAAGTTTTGGTACTTTCTTCTTAGTCGGCTTAGGAGAACATTTCGGCATGTATAGGCTATTATGTTGTGTTTGAACTCTGGTATGTAAACTTTTAGCCATGCGAAAATGGCATAAATGTTCGGTTGGGTTTGGTTTCATAACGTTAGGTCGTAAATCTTGATAATTCGACCTTTTTATGCCATATGTCATGGTTGATTATTTTGGTGTTAAAATTCATGATATGGCAATAGTGTAGTAGGGGGATGTTTGACAATGATTAGCCTTTGGCATGGCTAGTCATGATCATAATTTGTGATATGTATGACAAATTACTAGTTAGATCAAGGAGAAATCACGAAATGGGCATAGTTGCTTTCGTAACAGATGCTGGCAGCAGCAGTGACGTGAGATTGAAAAATCACTAAAAATAGTAGGAGTGGAATTAATTAATGAATAAATTATGTATTCGAAGCTCGATGAGTATATTTTCATATAGAAGCAACGAAAAGATCATATGGACAGTATGTTAAGAGATATTCGGGTTCTCGTGAGACAGGGCCAGAACGGTTTCTGGATTCCCTGTTCCGAATTTGGAAATTCATTATAAATTAACCAGAGACAATTAGGAGTCATACCATATATGGATAGATTCCTCTCTGAGTCTAGTTTCTATAGAAAGAAACGGCATCAGTATTGAAGCTCTGTGCAGGGAGATATCCAGGTCGTAATGCGCAAAGGTCAGTGTAGTCGATCCCTGTAACATGGGAGACTTTGACTAATAAACTGTACTAATTGGCCCAACCAAAAATTCTAGAAAAAAATATGTAGATGGGCATATGAGTCTAGTTTCAGGGAAAAATCACGAAACTGATTTTCAAGTTGTGAAACTCAATATATGATTTTAAAGCGACTAGTACGCAGATTGGCAGTGTCTGAGAAATATTTTTTATAAAGGGTTTAAAGTCTGCTAACACCTCGTGTTCGACTCCGGTGTCGGTCTCGGGTTCGGGGTGTTACATTTGATTGGTATCAGAGCTATGGTTTAGTCGGTTCTAGGACTACCATAGCACGTATTAGTCTAGCTATACATGCCGAATGTTAATGTTTAACTGTGTGATGACTTCTGACGGTTAAAATTTATGTTTTGATTAGTAAATGGATCCCGGTATAGAGAGAACCTTGGCAGATGACATTGAAAGTGTAGCGGCTGCTCCTGCACAAGGGACACTGCCTGTTGAACCTCAGTCATCTGCGAATAATCAAGGTGAGGGGGCTAAACAAGCCTTCTTTACCATGATGAATGAGTGGGTCGCGCAGTATGCCCGAACCAATCCGGCTGTCCAACAATTCCCGAATTTGAATAATCCACCCCCGAAGCCAGTAATGCCATCAGTTACTGATCCTGTGAGGCTGAGTAAGCCACCTGTAGACTTGATTAGGAAGCGCGGGGCTGAGGAGTTCAGGGCCATAGTTACTGATGATGCTGAAAGGGCCGAGTTCTGGCTTGATAATACCATTCGGGTGTTTGATGAACTGTCATGCACACCTGATGAATGTCTAAAGTGTGCTATATCCTTGTTGCGGGACTCAGCCTACTATTGGTGGAGGACCCTGATTTCCATAGTCCCAAACGAACGAGTAACTTGGGACTTCTTTCAGACGGAATTTCGAAAGAAATATATTAGTCAACGGTTCATTTATCAAAAGCGTAAGGAATTCTTGGAACTCAAGCAAGGCCGTATGACAGTATCTGAATACGAACATGAATTCATAAGACTCAGTAGGTATACCCGGGAGTGTGTAGCTGATGAGGTTGCTATGTGCAAAAGATTCGAAGAAGGATTGAATGAAGATTTAAAGCTACTAATGGGTATTTTGGAAATAAAAGAATTCGTAACACTAGTCGAACGAGCCTGCAAGGCGGAAGAACTTGGAAAGGAGAAGAAGAAGGCTGAATTTGAAGCTAGAGACTACCGTAAAAGATCGACGGGTAAAGCTCCGTTCTCAGCCGTAAAGAAGTTCAGGGAGGACACTAATAAGTCGAGGACGACTGCGGGAATTTCCATCAGAGCAAGACCATCGACGGACTCCCGAGCTACTTCGGTAGCTAGTGTGGGCAATAATCGTCTAGAGAAACCTGAATGTCCCCAATGTGGAAGACGACACATAGGTGAATGTTGGGGTAAGTCTATTAACAGGGCCTGTTACGGATGCGGTTCGAAGGACCACTTCATTAGAGATTGCACGGAGCTTGATGAGAAGAATAAGATTCAAGGTGCAAGACTTAGTGGAGTGACAACTAGAGGTAGACCACCGAAAATTTTAGGAGGTAGGGGTGGTAGTCAGAGAGGGGCCTCTGATACGGCTGTTCGAGCCGAGAACCGCACTCCTGCTAGAGCATATGCCATCCGCGCACGAGAGGAGGCATCCTCCCCTGACGTCATCACTGGTACCTTCACTCTCTTTGATACTAATGTGATTGCATTGATTGACCCTGGCTCTACTCATTCATATGTATGTGAAACCTTAGCATCCAGTAAGACTCTACCTGTTGAGTCTACTGAGTTCGTAATTCGGGTGTCAAATCCCTTGGGTCGTTACGTGCTTGTCGACAAAGTGTGTAAGAGATGTCCCCTAGTAATTCGAGGTTCTTGTTTTCCGGCGGACTTGATGCTTTTGCCGTTTGATGAATTTGATGTTATTCTTGGTTTGGATTGGCTGACCGCGCATGATGCGGTTGTGAATTGCAAAAGCAAGACTATTGATTTGAGGTGCGCAAATAACGAGGTAATCCGAGTTGAGTCTACGGATTTGAAGGGGTTGCCAGCTGTAATATCAGCAATGTTGGCCCAGAAATATGTAAGAAAAGGGTGCGAAGCATACCTTGCGTATGTACTTGATGATAAAGAATTAGAAAAGAAACCCGAATCTGTGCGGGTGGTTTGTGAATACCCGGATGTTTTTCCTGAAGAATTACCGGGTTTACCACCTGTTCGGGAGGTAGAGTTTGGTATTGAGCTTGTACCTGGGACTACGCCGATTTCGATAGCTCCGTATCATATGGCACCAACCGAGTTAAAAGAGTTAAAAGCTCAGTTGCAAGAATTGACGGATAGAGGTTTTGCTCGACCAAGTTTCTCACCTTGGGGTGCACCAGTATTGTTTGTGAAAAAGAAGGACGGAACCATGAGGTTGTGCATTGACTATCGTCAACTGAATAAAGTGACGATAAAGAACAAATATCCGTTGCTGCGCATCGATGATTTGTTCGACCAACTGAAGGGAGCCTCAGTGTTCTCAAAAATAGATTTGAGATCGGGCTATTATCAGTTGCGAATTCGAGATTCGGACATACCCAAAACTGCTTTCAGAACGAGGTACGGTCACTACGAGTTCTTAGTGATGCTGTTTGGGCTCACTAATGCCCCTGCGGTATTTATGGATTTGATGAATCGGATCTTCAGACCATATTTGGATCGGTTCGTAGTTGTGTTCATTGATGACATCTTGGTCTATTCAAGAGATGAGATCGAACATGCTGAACACTTGAGATTAGTGTTGCAAGTTTTGCGGGATAAGAAGTTATATGCTAAGTTCAGTAAGTGTGAGTTCTGGTTAAGAGAGGTTAGCTTCTTGGGTCATGTGGTATCCGCATCGGGTATTCGAGTTGACCCGAACAAAATCTCAGCCATACTTAACTGGAAACCTCCGAGAAATATTACTGAGGTTCGGAGCTTTTTGGGACTCGCCGGTTATTACCGACGATTTGTCAAAGGTTTCTCGATGATAGCCACACCAATGACGAAGCTACTTCAAAAGGGTGCTAAGTTCGAATGGACGGAGAAATGTCAGAAAGGCTTCGATCAACTGAAAACTCATTTGACTGAAGCTCCAATTTTAGTGCAACCCGAATCAGGCAAAGAGTTTGTCATTTATAGTGACGCATCCCTACTCGGGTTGGGTTGCGTATTGATGCAAGAAGGTCGAGTTGTGGCCTATGCGTCGAGACAATTGAAGCCACACGAGAGAAATTATCCAACCCATGATCTCGAGCTAGCCGCCATCGTATTTGCTTTGAAAATATGGCGACATTATTTGTTTGGCGAAAAGTGCCATGTATTTTCGGATCACAAAAGTCTCAAATATTTGATGACTCAAAGAGACTTAAATCTGCGACAAAGACGTTGGCTTGAGTTGTTGAAAGATTACGAGCTTGTCATTGATTACCACCCGGGAAAGGCTAATGTGGTTGCGGACGCCTTAAGGCTGAAATCGCTGTTTACTTTACGAGCGATGAATGTGCACTTGTCTGTTCTACCCGACAATGTGTTAGTAGCTGAATTAAAGGCCAAACCATCATTGATTCATCAAATTCATGAAGCTCAGAAAGTCGACGATGAATTGGTTGCAAAACGGGCTGAATGTATTCCGAATATGGAATCCGAATTTCAAATTGATGAGGACGATTGTTTGAGGTTCAGAAGTCGTTTGTGTGTTCCAAGAAATTCGGAACTCATTTCGATGATTCTGAACGAAGCCCATTGTAGCCGAATGTCAATTCACCCGGGGAGTACGAAAATGTACAACGATTTGAAACGTCGATTTTGGTGGCATGGTATGAAACGGGACATCTCCGACTTTGTTTCGAGATGTTTAATATGTCAACAAGTGAAAGCGGAACATCAAGTGCCTTCAGGATTACTTCAGCCGATCATGATACCCGAGTGGAAATGGGATCGAGTCACAATGGACTTTGTGTCCGGACTACCATTGTCAACAAGTAAGAAGGATGCGATTTGGGTTGTTGTTGATAGACTGACTAAGTCGGCTCACTTTATCCCCGTGCGTACGGATTTTTCATTGGATAAACTAGCCGAATTGTATGTTTCTCAGATTGTGAGATTACATGGAGTACCTATTTCTATCGTGTCGGATAGAGATCCGAGATTCACCTCGCGATTTTGGAAGAAATTGCAAGAAGCTTTGGGTACCAAGCTGCATTTTAGCACCGCTTTTCATCCCCAAACCGATGGTCAATCCGAGCGGATAATTCAGATACTCGAGGATATGCTGAGATGCTGCATCCTTGAGTTTAGTGGTTCATGGGAACGGTATGTACCTTTGATTGAATTCGCTTACAACAATAGTTTTCAATCAAGTATTAAGATGGCACCTTACGAGGCTTTGTACGGTCGTAAATGCCGTACACCATTGTTTTAGACTGAGCTCGGTGAAAGTAAAATTTTCGGAGTTGATTTGATTAAAGATGCCGAACAGAAAGTAAAGGTAATCCGTGAAAGTCTGAAGGCAGCCACAGATCGTCAGAAATCGTATGCGGATTTGAAACGAAAGGACATTGAATATCAGGTGGGAGATAAAGTGTTCCTTAAAGTTTCGCCTTGGAAAAAGGTACTCAGGTTTGGCCGTAAGGGCAAGTTGAGCCCGAGATTCATTGGGCCGTACGAAATCTCCGAACGAGTTGGTCCGGTTGCGTATAGATTGATTTTTGCCCCCTGAGCTTGAAAAGATTCACGACGTCTTTCATGTTTCGATGCTTTGACGCTATCGATCTGATCCATCGCATATAATTAGCCCATCAGAGGTTGAAATTCAAGCCGATATGAGTTATGAAGAAGAACCGATACGTATCCTAGCTCGTGAAGTGAAGGAGTTGCGAAACAAAAGGGTTCCGTTAGTGAAGGTGTTATGGCTCAAACATGGGATCGAGGAAGCTACTTGGGAAACCGAGAGCTCGATGAAAGAACGATACCCAAACCTATTTACCGGTGAGATTTTCGGGGACGAAAATTTCTTAAGTGGGGAGAGTTGTAACAGCCCAAAATTGACCTTAGTCGGGAAGTGGTTTCGGGACCACAAAACCGAGTCATAAAAATAATTAATTTCCATATTCTATGCTTATTATGTGTGTACATGAGTATGTGGAAGTTTCATTCTCCAATTTTGCCAATTGCATGAGAAATTATTAAATAGGGATCGATATGAGACATGGTGAAAATATGATAGGCTAATTTAAAATGGTCTATTAATGCATGTTGTGAAAATGATGGGTTTGCATGTCAAATTACCCAAAATTTGAGCTAGTGGTTGGCCATGCTATGGGTGGAAACATGTTGGGAACATGTTGGCCTAGTGAGGTATGTAGGAAAAAAATAAAATAAGGAGTATGGGTAATAAAGAAAGGAAAAACAAAAAATGAGTGGTTGTTTCCCCCCCCATTGCCGTGAGCTAAAGAAAGGAAAAGAAAAACTTGTTCATCCTTTTTCATCCTCTTTTGACCGAAAATTCTAAGGGAGGAGGAAGGGGTTCTTGCTTCATGTTTGGTTTGGAAGAGAATTAGGAGGAAGTTTGGCCATGCATGTAACTAGATTGAGGTATGTTTGATATTATTCTTTGAGATTCATGTATATTTTAAGTTGTAAGTTTGAAATCTACCTAGCCATGGTTCAAACTTTGTTAAATGATGGAGATGATATTCGGCCATGCATGTTACATTCTTGGTTGGTATTTTGATGTTTGATGTTGTGGTGATGAGGCATGAAGATGAGTTAAGATTCGGCCTAGGTGGAGTTTGTGTTAATGCCATTGCATGCTAAATATGAAGCTTGTTAATGATGCATGTGATGGTGGATTGATGATTCTTGAATCTCTTTCTTTTTAGCATTTTTGAGTGAGCACATATGTGCATTGGTTGCTAGATGGGGAAGAATCGGCTAGCAAGTTGTGTGCTAAGGCCGAATATAATTTTTGTAGGTTAATGAGTAATGCATGTGCTAAATTGATGGAAAGGGAGAGGATGCTTTACTAGTGTATAAATGATATAAAGATTTAGAAATTATTTTTGGTTAGGTGTATGTATGATTAGGTATATTCGGCCATATGAGTAAATATATAGATGATGTTAAATTTGATTATGTATAATGGGCCATATAGGGTACACATTGTGATATTAACTTTGATTCTCCATAATTGATCAAGTGGGTGATTAGTAAGGGTGATTGCCGAATATACTAACATACATATGCATGTGTAATTAGATTGTAAATATTTAGCAAGGCGGTTAAACTAATTGATTTATTGATTAAGCTCAAGGAGTTAAAGGGGGAGAGTCGAGCAAAGGCAAAGAAAAGATCATCGAGTAGCCGAGTTGGAACCATCTTACCCAACACAAGTAAGTCATTAAGCATATCTTTGGTATTGATTAAAGGATCGTAATACCTACACCATTGTGTTTAATGAGATGAAATGTATACAAATGAATATGTAAGTAGAGATGAAATTTGTCGAATGTAAAAAGGAAGTGAAGCCTATTGAGTGGCTGGTTTTCGGCACTAAGTGTGCGGGCAATAAGTGTTCACGGTCATGAGATTGGCACTAAGTGTGCGGGTTTAAATTGTACAGCACTAAGTGTGCGAGTTTAAAGTACATGGCACTAAGTGTGCGCGGTTGATTATTAAGCACTATGTGTGCGAACCCAATATATATTTTCTATAAATTATTTACATTAAGGGTGCGACTTTACCGAGTCGATTTTGGACAGCGGAAAAGGTAAGTGTGCGAACTTGAAATGCATGGCACTAAGTGTGTGAGTTTAAAGTACATGGCACTAAGTGTGCGCGGTTGATTATTAAGCACTATGTGTGCGAACCCAATATATATTTTCTATAAATTATTTACATTAAGGGTGCGACTTTACCGAGTCGATTTTGGACAGCGGAAAAGGTAAGTGTGCGAACTTGAAATGCATGGCACTAAGTGTGTGAGTTTAAAGTGCATGGCACTAAGTGTGCGCGGTTGATTATTGAGCACTATGTGTGCGAACCCAATATATATTTTCTATAAATTATTTACATTAAGGGTGCGACTTTACCGAGTCGATTTTGGACAGCGGAAAAGGTAAGTGTGCGAACTTGAAATGCATGGCACTAAGTGTGTGAGTTTAAAGTACATGGCACTAAGTGTGCGCTTACCTTGAGTTCATGGCTAATAGGCGCTATGTTTATATTTGGAGTTGAGCTTGGTAAGTTTTGAACCTATGTGACGATTATAGTTGAAGTCACGTACATAAGGTTCATTGTGGAATAGGTGAAAGTTCGTTTAATTGTATGATTATAACGAAAATAAAATGATGTATGAAAGGCCAATGTAGGACTTGGTATGAGATTGAACCATAAGGTTTAAGGAACTATGGTATAGTTTGGTATGGATGGAGTACTTAACCTCATTTCATTGTTTCCTGTTGTGATAATTTTATTAATGGATGGTTGTGGAATGCTTATGGCTTACTGAGTTATATACTCATTCGGTGTTTGCTTGTCACCTATTCTAGGTTTCTTGGACTCGTCTCTTTTTGCGTGATCGTGCCGTCGTCGAAGTCATCACACCGACTAGCAAGTTTTGGTACTTTCTTCTTAGTCGGCTTAGGAGAACATTTCGGCATGTATAGGCTATTATGTTGTGTTTGAACTCTGGTATGTAAACTTTTAGCCATGCGAAAATGGCATAAATGTTCGGTTGGGTTTGGTTTCATAACGTTAGGTCGTAAATCTTGATAATTCGACCTTTTTATGCCATATGTCATGGTTGATTATTTTGGTGTTAAAATTCATGATATGGCAATAGTGTAGTAGGGGGATGTTTGACAATGATTAGCCTTTGGCATGGCTAGTCATGATCATAATTTGTGATATGTATGACGAATTACTAGTTAGATCAAGGAGAAATCACGAAATGGGCATAGTTGCTTTCGTAACAGATGCTGGCAGCAACAGTGACGTGAGATTGAAAAATCACTAAAAATAGTAGGAGTGGAATTAATTAATGAATAAATTATTTATTCGAAGCTCGATGAGTCTATTTTCATAGAGAAGCAACGAAAAGATCATATGGACAGTATGTTAAGAGATATTCGGGTTCTCGTGAAACAGGGCCAGAACGGTTTCTGGATTCCCTGTTCCGAATTTGGAAATTCATTATAAATTAGCCAGAGACAATTAGGAGTCATACCATATATGGATAGATTTCTATCTGAGTCTAGTTTCTATAGAAACAAACGGCATCAGTATTGAAGCTCTGTGAAGGGAGATATCCAGGTCGTAATGCGCAAAGGTCAGTGTAGTCGATCCCTGTAACATGGGAGAATTTGACTAATAAACTGTACTAATTGGCCCGACCAAAAATTCTAGAAAAAAATATGTAGATGGGCATATGAGTCTAGTTTTAGGGAAAAATCACGAAACTGATTTTCGAGTTGTGAAACTCAAGATATGATTTTTAAAGCGACTAGTACGCAGATTGGCAGTGTCTGAGAAATATTTTTTATAAAGGGTTTAAAGTCTGCTAACACCTCGTGTTCGACTCCGGTGTCGGTCTCGGGTTCGGGGTGTTACATATAATACGTTAAAATAAATTTTTCTCAATAAATTGAAAATAAATTTTAAAAAAATATGTATACTTAAATAACACTAAGATAAATGCAACTTAACAAGCAAATGTGAAATTCCTCTAATATAGTAACAAAATTAACAATAAAACAGTAGTTATACAATATCTAAATAATAATAACAAAATAGTAGCAACATAATTGTGAAATGGTAGAAAATAGTGGAAAAAAAACAAGAAAATAATAATAATAAACAAAAAAAAGTAAAAAAAAAATATTTTCTTTTTTTGCATATTCGGGCCAGGCTCGGGCCAAAAAGCCTTACCTGATGCTCGACCCATTTTCTAAACCAGTCTTATTTTTTTTACACAAGCCCATTTTTCGGGCCTATATTTTTACCAAAATCCTCCCTCTTTTCGGGCAGGCTTTCGACCCGGGCCGGGTGGCTCGGCCTATGGACAGGTTTATTTATATAGTTTACCTTTGAATTAAATAGGGTAAACTATAGTAGAGGTCACGTAACTATGATTTTTTTCTTTTTTGGTCAACCAACTATGAAAATTTACAAAATTGTCACTCAATTATGTTTTTTTGTCAAATTTTGCTATTAGTGTAAAAGCCTGATTTCAACCCTAATCGGACATAGTGGTTTCGGGACCACAAATTTGAGTCAGAAAAATATTTTAATATTATTTTATGTGTTTATTATGTGAGAATTTAATTGTGTGGAATTTTCGTGTTGTAATTTTGTCGTTTGAGTGATCGACTAAAGAAAAAGGGCTTAATCGCGTAAAAAAAGGTTGGTTAATGTGTAAAGTGTTAAATTGCTAATGTCTTTTTTATGTGGAGTCCTTAATAGGTTATTAGCCCACTATTAAGTGAGTGGGTGGTAATGGTCAAGAATGACCTTGTATTATAAGGTATATAAATTTATAAACAAAGGTTAAATAAGTAAACTAGTAATATGTTAATATATGTTAAATTATATCAAAATATAATTCATTATTCTTCATCTTCTTATGACCGAAACTAAAGAAAACAAAAAGAGAAAAACATAAGCTAGGTTCGACCAATTTACAAGCTTGATTCAAGGTTAGTTTTATTTTAATTTTTGATAATTTTTACGTTTTTGATATCGTTGATAAGTTATCTTTAAAGCCCATGCTTGAATTTTTGAATTGGTTGTGTATTTTGTGATATGCCATTGAAGTGAGCTTGTTGTTTTTGTTGTTAGATGATGAAAAATAAATATATGTTGTTAGATTTTCATGTTTTAATTAGTAATTTTTAATAAAAATGTGTATTAAGGACTAAATTAAGAAAATTGTAAATTGAGGGACTAAAATGTGAAATATATGACATGCATGGACTTACATGAGCTTAGTGAATATTTGGCTAAGCTATTGTGCAATGAAAGTTTGTTTATTTTGTATTTTGTGAAATAGGGACTAAATTGTAAAAAGTGTGAAATATTAGGGGCAAATTGGTAATTTTCCCATTTGTGTGTTTTTGGACTAAACTAAATGATTTATTGAATAAAAGAGTTAATTTTTAATATGTTTAGATCGAGAAATGAAGAAAACAGAATTGGATCGGGGGAAGTCGAAAGTAGTCGAGTAATTGACTGTGTCCGTCGATATCCAAGGTAAGTCTGTAAGCATATAAATGTTGTTAAATTTGATTATATACATAGGTTATATAATAAATGTAACATTATGAATTTTATTTGATGTTGGCCGAATATGATTAAACTAGAAAGATGTATTTTTGAGTTTGATTTGAATAGGTTTAGTATTCTGAAACCTGTACGACCCCTAGGAATAGATAGGATTTTCGATATGTGATTTCGTGTAAGACCACGTCTAGGACATTGACCACACCAAAACAGGCTTTTAGCGGCGCTTTTTTAGGCTTTTAAGCGCCGCAAAAAACACCGCTAATGACAGCGTCGCTAACTTTAGCGGCGTTTTTAGAAATAAACGCCGCTAAAGAACAAGACCTTTAGGGGCGCTATTCCGAAAAACGCCGCTAAAGACCATGACCTTTAGCGGCGCTTTTACCACAAACGTCGCTAAAGAGCAAGACCTTTAACGGTGCTTTTCCCACAAATGCCGCTAAAGACCATGACCTTTAGCAGCGCTTTTCCCACAAATGCCGCTAAAGACCAAGACCTTTAGCGGCGCTTCTCCCACAAACGTCGCTAAAGACTATGACCTTTAGCGGCGATTTTCCCACAAACGCCTCTAACTCTAAAGAACATGACCTTTAGCGGTGCTTTTATCACAAACGCCGCTAAAGAATAAACCTTTACCGGCGCTTATCGCAAAAACGCCGCTAAAAACATAACCTTTAAAAAAATATATTTTAATCAAATAATATTTATTTTTATGATAAATATTTCATTTTATTTTATTTTTTAAATTTGAACTTTAAATATACTTTTAAGGATAAAAAATATTATTTAAATTAAATTTTCTATGAAAATTTTAACTTTAAAATTAAATATAAAAATTAATGAATTTAGTTTTAGAATTTAAAATAATAAATTAATAACACAATTAAAATCCAAAAGTTAGAACTCAAGTTATCGTAAGTATTAAAGTAAAAATAAAAATTTAGAATCAAAACTAAAATAAATAATACATATGAGCAACAGACTGACTAGTTGAACAAGCCTATGATTATACAAATTGCAAGGTAATAAAAAATACAATGCATTTTCTTAATAAAGTAAATCTTGGTAATAAAAGATATAATACAATTTACATGACTCAATAATTTACAGTTTAATAAAAAGATATAATCAAGCAAATATGAAATCCAAATCCAGAATAAACGCCTATTTACATCTCTAACTGCCATGCATTACTTCTTTACTTGACTCAACAATCTACAGTTTAACAGAATCGAATTTCTCACCCACTACACCGCCTTTTTGTTTTTGGAACTGAATGTAACGCAAGGTGCTGGCAAGGAAAGCATCCGCTACACTATAAGGGTTTGTGGAATCACTTTGCATCTCATTGTTAATTAATTCTATCAGCCCTTGGATTGCAGAACTGATGATTTGCTTATTGTTAGAGGACCCTGCAACCTCTCCCGCAAATTTTTTCAGTTTCTTATTGTTAGAATGAATTTAATGTTTACATGAAAAAAAATCTAAACCAAAGGACAAGTTTTAAGGCCAGACCTCTCCCCGTCCTTTATGCCATCCTGATCATCAACCCAAAATAGATGGGAACATGCATAAACAGCTCTGCACTGATCAGCCTTCTTCAATATCCGAGCTGAATACTGACCAAAGTAACACATATTTAAGTTTTTTTATAAACAGTTCAATGAAGTACAATGAATCAGAGAAGAGGAAGCTATATTACTCCTGTGGCTTTGTGTGTCAAAGTATCTCTGTTCTCAACACCAAATACATTCATCCTCTGGAGAGTCCCAATTATCAGATGAATTGCAGTCACTTGGGCTTTAGAGTCTTATGATCAATAAACATTCATGAAACTCTACACAAATTAGAAAGGCATAACAGACTTCAACAATAGCTGATCTGAGTATTACAATTACCGCAATTTCTTCTTCATATAATACAAACACTTGTGTGAAAAATTCATACGCAACATGCTCAATATCACAGCCATTAGCTGCCTGATAGTCAGGAAACAGAACAAGGACAAAATACAGGTTAAAAAGTTAAACATAAAATTCAAGCCTCTCTTCATCAAAAAGGAATATAGCCAAAGACAAAGCTTGCAATACTGTTCACTATGCATATATTGCTAATATCATAATGATAATATGCCATCCATTAAACTTAAAAGTCATAATGATGGGAGATTTATGACGATAGCACCCCATTCGCATCATTTTAAAATAAAATTATTGATCCCTAATGCCTGGAATCAACATAATAAATTAATGGAACATTGGTAACAGCCCTAAGAATGTCACAAATAAAGCTATTTATTCTTGTAAGCACCTGTTCCATCAGAAACCTTGCACTCTCGTGACCAACATTATTTATCTCAGTATGCCTTTTCCCAACTATCAATTAGAAAAATGGCATCTCTTGAAGTTCAATAAAATTTGTTATCATCTAAAATAATTTTCAGGGTTCAATTCACTATTTAACCAATGACTGTTATGCAGAGTTGGTTTAAGTCAAGACTCAAGATTACCTCAGCACATTGCAGGTACAACCTTAATGCAAGTTCAGGGGATGGAACAGCTGAAAGGGACTCAATGGTCTGAAAGAAGGGCTATTAGAGTGTCTTTTGCATAATGTGATATAAGTTATTAGATTGTAGTATAAAAAGAAAATCAGTATTATAAAAATAAAACATCTGATAACGTTTTAATTCCACTTGTGGAATTAAAATTTAATACTCACAATATATCAGATGCTAATTTATATTAATATATCAAAATATATAATTATAAAACAAAAATATAAACACAATATATATATATGAGAATTAAGGATCATTGAATTTTTTAAATTTAGAATTAAATTAATATAACATATAAATATTAGAGGATTAAATTTGTTATTAGACTAATAAAAAAACTCACGACAACTTTTCAATCACTCATCTACAACTAATGAGAGAATATATTAAATATTTAATTTCAAAAAAATTAAATAATTAAATAAAAATGAATAATTAAGCGACTAAAATAGAATAAATCATATAATTAAGTAATTGTTCTTATATTTTACCCTAATATAATAGTGAAGGGGGGCGTAATTATTTGGTTACGTGTCCCATGATTGTGTATATTTTAGAAAAAAATAATAAAAAAAATAAAAAATAATAAAAGGTACTTGTACTTGAAACGCAAGATACTGGTGGCTTCTACTCCAGCTAATATACTAATTAATTAATACCTATTCTTATAATATTCCATTTTTCAAATCTGTTCAATGACTGCATTTCACGTCCCCAACTTGTTATTCCCTTTTAGATATCTTCACAAGCCTCTCACCTTTCTTCTAACTCTTTCTTTATTTTTTTTTAAAATATTTATTCAAATATCAATTAAAAATATAATATGTACTTTTTTTTAAAAATATATACTACTGTAAGGATACTCATTCAATTATAAAATTTTTAGATGTTTTCAAAATTTGATTTTTTTGTTATTCTATTATTAAATAGTTAAATTTGTATTTTTATATATAAGAAAAAGAGGGAACTTATTAAGTAAAATATTCATTACAGTACCTAGGAATGATTATCCTGTAACAAGACACATGCACAAGTAACTTCACTAGTAAATCAAACCACATCATCATATATGATCTTGTGGATTTTTACTAATAAGCATTTAATATGTCATCGTTGTATATAGAAATAAGATGAGATGAAAGGGATGCAGATAAAATGAAAAAACTCAAACCACAAGCTGCAAGCATTTGACAAAGAAAAAACTCACATGACTTGGACAATAAAGATAAAATGAAAGGTATGCAGATAAGATAGAAGTATAAAATCGAGCAAAGAAGAAATCACCTTACAAAGTTGTCCCAGGTTTCACTTTTCATAACTCCCGATGGGTCTAGTAATTGAGTCATCTCATGGCTCAACTTGAAATGTGCACTCTTGAACCGCATATATCCACCAGGTGATGTTTCCAAGATGAAACCAAAATCAATATGGACAAGCCTCCCGACACTGCATTGACATGCATATCACAGTGGTTGAGTTTTAGCTTATGAAACTACCTTGAACAATCGGATAAAGCCATTTTCTCCAGTTCAGTTCAACCATGAAAAACCAAAAAAATAAAAATAGTTGACTTAAAAAACAAGAGATAGACAACAATACTTTGTTTTTTCTTCTTAGTATTTATTCAACCATTGTCAGTCATATCTGACAGCTCATTAGCCTTAATTTACATCATTACCCCAAAAGAAAATAAATGAGAGAGTACAATATACTTTAAAGAACCAAAAGTCTATTTTTTACCTGTAGCATCAATGACTTATTGAAGATCTTCAATACATCTCTTCTAGCCGACAATTCAACATGCTGCATTTTCTTTTTATTAAAATCAAGACAATTTTACAAGCTGCAAGTGAAATATTGTCTATTATATTCCAAAACCAATTGTTGCTTTACACAAGGCTGTCTTGCTATTCGATATACTAGTTTTAGGTTTAAGATTATTGGATCCTCTGATAACAAGACAATACCAAGCATGCATAATTTTATAAAGGTAACTCTATACGAGAAACCTTTCCTGGTCATTACTAATCATAAATATGTAGCAAGTTCGTGGCTTGACCCTTATATTACCAAACATGTCTCAATATCCCCAATTGTCATTGCGGATCTCATCATCGAATTTCGTTTTCAGTTCGGGATGTTTCTCAAAGTACTAATCTACTGTCATCGTGCTGATCTTTTGCTATTCAAATAAAGAAAAAAGAATAAAACAAAAATCAACAAAAGCCTTGAGCATTAGCGGCGCTTCTTCAAAAACGCCGCTAAAGCCCTGAACATTAGCGGCGCTTATTAAAAAACGCCACTAAATCCCTGAGCATTAGCGGCGCTTATTCAAAAACGCCGCTAAAGCCCTGAGCATTAGCGACGCTTCTTCAAAAACGCCGCTAAAGCCCTGAGCATTAGCGGCGCTTCTTCAAAAACGCCGCTAAATCCCTAAGCATTAGCGGCGCTTTTTAAAAAATGCCGCTAAAACCCTAAACATTAGCGGCGCTTTTTCAAAATCGCTAATGCCTCAAAAACTCAGAAAACGACGTCGTTGGACTTAGGTTTTTCACGGCGCTTTTTGGAAAACGCCACTAATGCTCATTTTTAGTGGCGTTTTTTTAAAAAGCGCCACTAATACTTGATCTTTAGTGGCGTTTTTTAAAAAGCGCCGCTAATGCTTGATTTTTAGCGGTGTTTTTTATCCAAGCGCCACTAAAAACGCCGCTAAAAGCCTATTTTGGTGTAGTGGTTGGCATCAACTTGTGTTTACGTGTAAGACCACATCTGGGACGTTGCCATCGACTTATGTTTACGTGTAAGACCACGTCTGGGACGTTGGCATCGACTTGTGTTTACGTGTAAGACCCTGTCTGGGACAGTGGCATCGATTTGTAAATACATGTAAGACCACGTCTGGAACGTTGGCATTGTACGAACTTTTCGACTATTTGCATATCCTTTTCAATTCCGAACGGCTCAATGGGCAACGTTAATTTAAGAACAAACATGAAAACAAATTTAAAAGTTTAGGTATGTATTTATACCATGTTAAGAAATTAAGGTAAGTTTTATATTGAATTGATGATTCAAGATTATTTAGTAAATGTATAATGTGTAATACGTTTGAAATTATAAGTGGTTTTGGTCTATTATCATAATTGTAAGATATATATCTGATGAATATACTTGTATTCTAGTAGTAAAATATTCGACTTACATATGCTAAATGTATAAATATATTTATTTGGTTTAGTTAGCTTGGTAAATTGGTTGTATTAATGATAGTGAGCAAAATATGTAAATATATATACTTTTGACTTACTAAGCTTTAAATAGTTTACTGTGTGCTTGTATTTGTTTACCTTTGTTTTATAGATTTTGAAGTCGTTACGAGCTCGAGGATTCGTCAGTAAAGCCTATCACACTATTGACTAATTACGGTATCTTATAAGCTGAAATTTATTTTGGGACTATGGCATGTATAGACTACATTTGAAGTTTGGTTAATTCAAATAAGTATATATTAAAGCCATGCGAAAATGGCTAAATTAGATTGTTGTGCTCGGTTTTGGGTGAATTATGGTTTAGGCATATCTTGATTATGATTAAGCATTTTATGAATGGTATTATATATGTGAATGTTATGAGTGATTTGTTTGGATATGAAATTTCAAATGGTAGTATAGGTGTATATGTTTGATTAATTAATGTAATTGCCGATAGTTATAATTTGATATTTATTTTATAGCATATAATAATATGGGTATGGATTAAGATATATATATATATATATAACTGGTAATGAAATGCTTAGTTTTGTAAGGTAACGTAATGAAATATATATTTTGGAAATGGTTTAAATATGAGCATTTATGTGCATGCATTTAAATAAATAGTTCAATTATATGTATTTAAACAGGTAAATGATATGTCTTATATGCTTTGGCATTGGATGATCAATTTGGTCAGATTGATGTTAGATTTAATTTAGGCGTATTCTGCACTAGACGAATTGGTATTAGTTTGGCCACTTCAATTCAATTATTTAGTAAAGAAAATTTGCTATGCCTGAGTTTGCATTCGGTTTTAAATAGGACAAATTAGTTTGATCATAAGCCATGTATATTCGGTTATGGGTTAAATTCATGTTAGTTATTATATTTATTAGTATAAGGACATAATTTGTTATTCAAGTTGTATTTATATTTGATTAATTTATGTAATATTTGAATAAGATTTTGAGATTTATTAAATAGGTAATAGTTAATATTATATATACAAATAGATTATTTGGTTCATGTTTAATTCAAAAGTGTGGTTGACTATGAAATTTGATTAAGTGTTATATTAGCTTAATGAATATATATAATGTTTCTTGGAAATGGTAAGATTATATATATTTGAATAAATATAGTGAAATATCAATTTTATTCAAATTGATAAAATGTACACCTTTACTATGTCTGAATGGATCGTCTATGTATTCCACTTGATTGATTGTTAAGCATGCAAATTTGGTTTACTTGAATTTTATATTTGATTTTTGTAACACCCCTTACCCGTATCCAACACCGGAATAGGGTACGAGGCATTACCAAAACACATACACTTGTAAACGTATTTAACCGAGTTATAAAACTTCATCTAAATTAAATATTTTATTCAAACATTTATATTTTCACAATTATATCCTCAAAATATTATGATCATAATAATTAGGGCCTACGATACCCGATACATACTCATGCAATTTAATGCTTTATTCTCATTTCATTCAAATCACAATTTCTCATATTCACAATTCAAATCATATCACTAACAATTTATAAAAATATATTACTATATTATTTACACGTAACTTACCAACATGAGTTCATTTATAAACCATTCATAACATTACTTCATGCCAAATCACGTGCTAAGTATATCATACGTACGTACTAAGAAACTTTATTTTCCCACCTGAGCTCAAACCATGACCAATATTGCACAAAATATATGCATCATTTCTATTTCATCGTCTATCAATTATAATCGAGCGTATTACCAATTATACACAAATCATTCATATATTTTCCAATTTTTCCTCCTCCTCCTCTCCATTCCACATCCTTAATGTGTATAACACATTTAAACAACATTATTCATACTACCACTATTTTCTTTTATGTAAGTTCAAGCTGTCCGTCAGAGTCAGAGTCACTAATTTATTTATGTCTCGAGCTACAGAGCTTCAAATTAAGATCCGTTAATTTTCCCTGAAACTAGACTCACATATCTTCTTACCATAAAATTTTAAGAATTTTTGGTTCAGCGAAATAGTACATTTTATTCTTTAAAGTTTCCCCTGTTTCACTGCTCGACAGTTCTGACCCCTCTTCACTAAAAATTAATTATCTCATTGTACGGAATTAGAATAATGTTCTCGTTTGTTTATTTTGAAAATAGACTCATTAAATATTCTAAAAATATAATTTTATCCCATAATTATGTTTTTACAATTTTTAATGATTTTCCAAAGTCAGAACAGGGGAACTCGAAATCATTCTGACCTTATCTCACAAAATTAATTATATCTCATGATTTTCAATTCCATTGCTTACAACATTTCTTCTATGAGAAACTAGACTCAATAAGCTTTAATTTCATATTTTATTCATCTTATAATTCAATTCCCACAATTTTTTGTGATTTTTCAAAGTTAGACCACTGCTGCTGTCCAAAACTATTTCTTATAACTTATTTTACAATTTAATTCTAACTAAGTTTACTTACTTTCCTAACTCAATTCATACTTCTTTTCTATTCAAATTCCATCCAAACTCAAATTTAACTATTAAATTTTCAGAAAATTTTCCTAACTTCGAATTTTCCTCAATTTAGCCCCTACAACATAAAATTTATAGCTTACTTTTCAATTTAATCCTTTTATCAATTCTAGCTTGAAATTCATTCAATTAAGTCCCTAATTCATGTTTTTGTTCAACATAAACTATACTTGAGAACTCATAAACTTTCAATATGTTAACTTAGTTTCATCAAAACCTTATTCTAAAGCTTCTAAAATATCAAAATTAAAAGAAAAGGACTTGATTGACTTACCAAAATAAGCTCCAAGCTTCAATTCTCTAATTTCCCCCTTGTTCTTTTCTTTCCCTTATTTTCGTTGTTTCTTCTCTGTAACTTTCTTCTCCCTTTCTCTCTCTTTTTTTTTTTTACTTTATATCTTATATATATAGTTAATAATAATAAATAGCTATTTAATAAACAATATAAATATTACATTTGTACATTTACATATTATTACACATGTGTTTTATCATTACCATCCATTTGTCATATTTTAATTTATTTCATAATATAATAACAATAATATTAATAATGACAATAATAATAAAATAATAAAATATCATTTAAAAATTCAATTAAAATATTAATAAACTAATATTTATTTATTTATTCTAAAATATCTCCAACATCATCATTATTTTCTAGATTTCTCTTTCTTCAAATTGACCATTTTGCCCTTTAGATCTTTTAAAATTCCATCCTTGAGTCATCACTTAATTTGGTAAAATTATAATTTAGTCCCTCATAATTATTCATCTATTCAATTTGGTCTCAATCCATCCGTTTTCCTTAGTTTCTAGATTATTCCACCCTTAAAATATTTACACTATTGGTCCTTCAAATTTTTCATATTTACACTTTAACCCCTCAACTTTTGAGTATTTACTCTTGAGTAACAAAACTTTTCTTACTTTTGCGATTTAATCCTTTCTTGAATTAATATGTCATAATATACTTCTCAATGTTGCCATAACTCAAAATTACCCTTTTTAGCACTTTATTTCCTTATTTTACTATATCAGAGATATTATTTTACTTTCCTTACTATAGAAATTTTCGGGGTATTACAATTTTGCTAAGCTAAATATATATATATATAAAACATAGTGCATGATTCGTTTTATCTTGGTTTTACCATTTATTAATTAAAATTAGAATTAAGTTTTGGTTCGGTAATGCCTCGTAAATCAATCCGGCGACGGTCACGGGTTAGGGGTGTTACAATTAGACCCTGTACTTTGTGTAAGTTGTGAATTTAGTACTTATACTTTAATTTGATCATTTTCCATCCTTGTACTTTTAGAATTTAAATATTTTAGTCCTAACCAAATGATAACCATTAAAATCATTAAGTTCAGTTATTTTTAAAATTTGATATGTCAAACATATTATCACATGTGTAATGCTATGTCTGTTTGTTGTTTTCTCACAAAAAAATCAGTTAATAGATTTAACGATTATCATTTGTATTAAGACTAAAATTTTGAATTTCAAAAAATCTAGCCATTAAGAATGATCCAATTGATGAACATGGACTAAAACTATATTTTTACGCATAATACATGACTAATAGCATAGTTTAACCAAACAAATTTAATTGTTACCATTGGATCAGGACTAAAATTTTAAAAATCGAAAAGACAGGGACTAAAATTGATCAAATTAAAGTGCAAGCACTCAATCCACAATTTACACAAAGTACAATATCTAATACCAAAATTTGACCCTTTTTTTCCTTTTTTAGTCACCCAACTATGAAAAGTTACAAAATGGCCATCCAACTATTCGATTTTGTCTCTTTTGGTCACTAGCTGGCTAATTAACACAATTAGTATACTTTTTTAATTAATAATGGTCAATTATAATTATTTTTAAATGTGTAATTATTACAAATTTTATTAACTTATAATTATTTTTAAATGTTAATTTAGTAATATGATGGAAAATAAAGGGTATTCTTGCTAGTTCAAAAGTTTTTTCCAAATTTGTGCTTTTATATATATTAGTTTCTAATATCACAAGTGATTTTACGTGTTTAATTTTTAATTATCTTTTAAATATTATATTTATAATTAATTAACATAAAATAGTATTTCTTTTTTAAATTATTAAATACAATTAAAATATATTAATTTATTAATTCAAATATTATAATATAAAATTTCCAAATCATAGTTAAGGTATTTTTGATATATTCGACATAAAGTATAGTTTTATTTTATATAATTAATGCAAAGTAATATTATTCAAAATAATAGTTAATTAATATAATCAACTCTAATAGGTTAATTAAGTGATAATTAATATATTTAAAATTATATTAAAATAATAACTCTATTTTACATCAAAAAAATTAACTCTATTTTTTTTACATCAAAATTTTGTAACTAATAATTTAAATTATAATTATCACAATATTTTTTAAATTAATAATTGTATATTAAATTATGATGTTTTTAAATGTATAATAATTATCACAATTTGAATTTAATAATATAATGAAGAATAAAAAATATTCTTGTATTTAATTAATTTTTATGAATATAAAATAATTTTAATTAATCGAGTTTTAATTTAGGCTAAACAATGAATAAATTTGTTTTTTTCTTTAAAAGAAGGCCGTGAATGGATAAGAAAGAAATAAAAGCAAAACAACCTCTTGAAGGCTTCATAACCCGACATAAGTTGATGGGAATTTCAAAATCCAGACATGCTGTTCTCAGACAATTACATCACTCAAGTGTAATAAAACGTACCCCTCTCTCTCCCTACTCGTACCTTTACACGTTTCTCCCTGCTTTAATCATTAGTAAATCCCAGTGAGTCAACTCAGCCCCACCATTGATGCACTGCAACACCTTCATCCCTCAGCTTCCCATACAAAGCCAAGCATTCCCAGTAAGCCCTTCTACTCATATTCTTCCTTCTCCCATGTTTCCGAGGTTTACATTCCAAGAACAATTCATCAACCAACCTAATTGCTTTCGTTTTCACCATATCTTCCACCACCTCTGCCTCCGCTTTCATCACCACATACTCCGTCTCCTTCACGTTCTTCCTCAGCCAGTTCGACATCCCTGTCTCCGCCGCGGTCGCCGCCGAATCTTTCCTCGATGACTCCTTCGTCAGCGTCTCGATCTTGTATATATCAAACTTGAGGTTCCTCGTCGGGTAATTCTCCGCAAACCAGTTGGTCCCACTGCCACCTTCTGTCTCCAGAAATCCCACGTCGATGAAAACCCGCCGAGGGTAGCTTTCGAGTGTGTAGCCGAGCAAATCAGGCAAGTATTTGGTTCGTTTCATGAATATTTTCGACCTCCTCGAAGTCGATCTCGGTGGTTCGAGAAGAACATCTTCGAGGTTCTTCAATGCTTGTCTCCTTGCCTCGGATATGGACCCAAATAATTGCCTTTGAATGCCGTTAGAGCTTGTTCTAGCAATTTTTTTCATTACTAAAACATTGGATTTGAATTTCCTGAAGTAAACAATCCGGTAATTGTTCAACTTCTCAAACGAATACGAAGGCCGTTCACTTATATGAACGGCGACGAACCCACCGACTTTAAGTGTTCGATCAATGAACTCAAAGGCTGACGTGAAGTTTTGAGTGAAAATGAAGTCTAAAGATTCGTTAGGGAATAATCTTTGACGTTCCAAATCTGTGGCGGAACTGAATTCCATATCAGATATTCTCGAGAACAGAGAAGATTTAATGGCTTGTTCATCATCATTGCTCAACATTAGCCCTTTTTCGCCTTGCTTCAATATGCCTTCCCTGTTTAAATCATGAAACAGCAATGGCAAAAGCTCGGGGTTGATGGGTTGGGGATCCGAAGTGAAATATTCAGGTTTGTTTGAAGTACCAATGGAGGAAGATCCAGTTCCCGACCAAGGAAGTAAAACAATGGTGGCGAAAACCAAAATTGCCATTAAACGAGCTAAAAGTTTTAAAAACCAAGAATTAACGGAAAAGTTAATGACACCACCGCCATAACGAAACATAAGGGCCTCCATTGAGGACATTCTTGATTAGAAAAAAAGAAAAGAAAAGAAGAGTTCTAATAAAAAATAAAGAATTTAAATCACTATATATTGATCTCAACAGAGGTTCAATTCAAAAGGGTAGTAAATTGAAAAAAAAAAGAAAAAGAAAAAGGAAAATATATGAATAACAGCAGAAAAATTAGGGTTTAACAACGTAAACGAGAGACGAGAAGGACGAGAAAAGCATTAAGAAAGAGGGCAAGTTTATCGAGTGCAAAATCGAGCGGCGGTGTGATTCCCACCCACGAGAGCGAAACGGGAAGATTGAAACCTTAAACAAAGTAAAAGCAGTTGGTTTAAGCGTTGAACCTCCATCAACGTCTAACCTTTTTCTTCCACTTCTTGAATGGATTGCATGCATCAAAAAGGACCCCAGATAAACAACTTTAAGTGTGAATTTTTCAACAAAAACTTCCCCATCTTTATTCTCAAGGAAACATATGAAAAAAGGGAAATGGAGAGAGAGAGAGAGAGAGAAAAGATGGGGTATTTTTTTTAAAATGTATATATTGCTTTTTCCTTCTTCTTCTTCCTCCTCTCTTTCTCCCTTTTCCCTTTTCTTTTGATTTGCTGAAAATTGGGTCGATTAAACAGAGGTAAGAAAGTGGAATATATGGAAGAAATGTTTGAAAGGAAAAGAAAGGAAGTTTTTTACGTTGTTGTTATGGAAAAATTGGTAAAAATGGATGGTTTTTCACGAGAAATAAGTTTAACCATTGTTAACTAGCATTATCAACAGCTGTTTTGAGGATGCAATGATTGATTGATGATGTTTAAATATTAACAATACATTAAAACTATTTTAAAACGAAAGAGAAATTAAATAAAATAATGAACTGGCTTCGTTTATTTTTTACAAAAATATTAGAGTTTTTATCATTAGTAGAAAAAATACAGTAATAAATATATTTATATAACAAAATTAATTTTTAATTTTTTTTTGTGTGAATTTAGTTTTTATTGTTAAATTTGACTCTTAATTTTTTAAAAGGAGTCGAATTTAGTATTAACTTTTTAAAAAAAGTTGAATTGTTATTTTAAACATGGTAACTCGCACTAAAATTCACGTGTATTTTATGCTTCTCCTTTTTTTTGAATATTTTATATAATTTTTAAATTATTTGTTGATATGATATATAAGACAAATAGTGTTATGTACATAAAGTACACGTTAATTGCCACGTGGTTTGTCACGCCAACATCGTAAAAAAATTGATGTTTTAGTCATTATTTCCATTCATATTTTTTAAAGGTTAATGATAAATTTTAACTAAAAAAAAGAGTCAAATTGACCAAAGATGTAATTGTTGAGAGCAAAATTTATTATTATGCTTATAAAAACTAAATGAATATGGTAAAAGTTAAAGGTTTAAAATTCATTATCTAGCAAGTTTAAATCTCACTATAATCGATTTTTTATTGATTTTATATAAGAATATAAACAACAAAACCAAAACGAAAACACTTTTATAATACAAGTAGTTTACCAAGTTTTTTTAGAGAGGAATACCTTATGTTGAGTTCATGATGATGTCAAATCACTAAACTAATTTGTGTTATGCATGTTAGGAGGAATGTGTGTAAAGTGTATGCAAACACCTCAACATCCATGAGTCCCTCAACATCCATGTGTATTGAGTTCAAGGTTAAGAGATTTGATCGAGGTAATTATTTAGCTGTTGGCTTAAACAACTAAATTAAATACAATCAAAGTGAGACTCCCATGATTGTAGGTTTCCACCCTTTCTATAAAAAATATTTTCAAGTTTTTGAACTCTTTTAACTCTCTCAAAAAAGAGGTTTTTTTTACTTGTTTTATTGGGAAAATGATGGAACATGTGACATCAATATGGTGAAATCTCCAACATAGTTCTTTCTAATTTTTAATTTTTTAATGAAATGCTTTTATGATTTCTAACTTTAATATTTTTTAACAAGTAGATAGATTTCTTCGGATCCAACACAATTTATATTTTCTAGAACTCGATCATCATATCAAAGAACGCTTGAAGGTTGTCAATTATAGATGGCATTTAGAATGACACCTTAGTTAAAAGATGGAGGCCTAAAACATTTACATTCCATTTTTCATGTGGAAAGTAACTATTACGCTCAAATATGTCGTTTTAATAATCGACCTTCTAACCGACGAAGAGGCGGTGATCGTGATTTGTTGTAATTTGATACGTCAAATTAGGCTCTCCATTACACTTAAAGAGCTTATTCTCAAGCAATTTATGTGTCTTTTCGTTACTTTTGTCAATTTTTAATTTTTGTTATTAATAAAGTGTTTTTGTTAGTTTTATGTCATTTTTTAGACCCAAATTGGCCAAAAGTGCCAGGTGGAACTAAAGATATGATTGAGTGGTATAGGAAGTTGAAATGGCCCAAGCTTGAAGAAATCACCTTCAGAAGGTGAGGGGTATAGCAATATTGAACCATGGAGGTCGTGATACCCCTGATAGTGCTGAAGTAAAGAGAATTGAAACCAACTCTAGTGATATCAAGGATGGGTATCGTGAAACTGAGATCCCATCTAATCCTTATCAATGGCTCGCTTACTAAATTTTTCAATCCAGGCAAAGGGCTACTTAGGGGGATTCTCTTTCCCTGTATCTTTACGTTATTTGCATGAACATTCTTTCTCTTATACTCCAAAGAGCAAGAATGGATGAATTCTTATAGGGTGTGAAAATTACTAAAAATGTCCCCCATTAATCACCTCCATTTTACTGATGACTGTCTTATCTTTTACAACGCCTCATTCCAACCTTGCAGATTGCTAAAGGTTTTGCTCAAGAATTTATGCTTCCTCTTTGTGCTCCAAATTAATTTTAACAAAATTGAGCTCTTTCTCAACCTTTCAACGAAGTCTCAAGCAAATAGATGGTTAAATAGTATCTTAAACGCCAAAAGCTAACCAACCTAGCAAATATCTAGGCCTTGAGCTTGATAAATTGCATAAGAAAAAAAAAGAGTTCTTCCATAACATTATCGATAAGGTGAATAACAAACTCGCTTCATGGAAGTCAAAGTGTCTATTGACAAGCGAAAGGCTAACCCTCATCAAGTCCACTTTGGCATCTCTCCCCTTCCATTCACTTTTCATGTTTAAAGCTCCTAATAATGTTTAAGAAAGAATTGATAGAGTTATTCATGCTTTTTGGTAGGGTCATGAAGTTTATGAAAGGAAACTTCATCTTTGTCATTGGGATAAAATTTGTACATCGTTGTGCGAAGGGGGCTTGGGATTTCAGAAGACTAAACTTTTCAATAAAGCCATCCTCTTAAAGATTGCTTGTCATATTATGATCGATCATCATTGCCTCCTCCTAAGAGTTTGAAGGGAAAGTACTACAAGCAACACCTTCTCGAAACAGTCAAAACCAAGGCTTCTAACTCATAGATTGGGAAAGGTATTTTACTTGAAAGAAATATCTACAATCAAGGAAAAGATGTTCAACTCTAGAGTGAAAGTAATTGTTGGATTAGCAAAAAGCCAAATTTCTCCCTCTTAGATAGTGTAATATATATTGATTCTAACATTCAAGTTCACTAACATAAGCAACTAGAAGCAAAGTAGAGCTTTAGATCTTTTAGAACCCTCTCATGCCCATGACCTCCTCAACAAGACTCTCTCAATCCAAGGCGATAGGAATAAGATTGTTTGGAGACTAGATCATAATGGTATTTTTTTTTTGGTTAAAATATCTACTACCAGCTCTATTGAACATGCCCATTAACCCCGCTTTCTAATAATCTGCAAAAAAAACTAGATAAATCTCTAGCGCCTCAAACTTCCTTACAAAATCATTATTTTTTTTAGAAGATCTTCAATAATTTCCTCCCTACTAAAGACCTCCTCTCGAGGCAATTGTCTTTGAATGATTACACTTGCCTCTTTTGTAACACACTACCACCCACAGGGAAGCAATAGAGTACCTCTTCCTTGAATGTCATTTTGCATGAGCCATTTGGTTTGGTTCCCCCTTTTTCCGTCTAGACTCTCTCAATGCCCCCTGTATCTCCAATTGGATCCTCCAATGGCTCAAATCAAATGACATTATTTTTTAGGACTCTAAGAGATTTTATAACCTTGTTGCTTGCACTCTCTGGATAATTTGGAAATTAAGAAATAAACTTATTTTCAAAAAATTGATCCTAATCCGATGGGTGCCCTTATAAGAATCAATGAGTTCTATCAATTTATTCTTCACTCTTTCAACTCTGATCCTCCCCCGACCACCCAACAAAAGATTCTAAGACCTATTGACATTAAAAGAAAAAAATCTCTATTGGACTCTTTGTAACACCACACACTCGATTCGATTATCGGATTCGAATATGTGAGGTCACATTACATTGCCTAAACACCTCAAACTAGCTCAAAACAATTTCATAGGTTGACCTTATAAAGATTATTCATAACAATCAACATTTATGAACAGATGCACGCACTATAAATGTAATTATCTTTAATTATCTAGTCTTAGGGTTATCCAGCTCCACATTCAAAGTTAGGATTCAAATCCAACCCAAAGTACTAACAGTATGTCTCGAGATATTGAGATCTTATTTTTAGACAGGTAGTCATTGTCTACCATTTTTACTTTGAAGTAATCATGTCTCAAGACATTGGGTACATGTCTTAAGACTAAACCTTTCGTGTCTCCTGGCTGGGTCTTGAGACATATTTCCCTTGTTTTATTATTTTTACTTCGATGTTTGGATGTCTTGAGACAAAGGGTTGCAAGACTAAATTAGGTTTGATGTTTACTTGTCTTGAGACATGCTCATTTATTTTTAGTGTTTCGAGACATGCTCTTGATGTCTCGAGACCAAATGGTAATTTTCTTATACTATGCAACATTTTGACATGAATTCCAACTTAAAAACTCGCCTAACATTCAACACCTTAGATGCACCGTTGTAAGATGGAAACTCCAATTGACAAATGATGGCATTCAACACCTCCTCCACTCGGTCTTCATTCAACAATAGATCATGGACAACAAGCAACTCAGAAAATAGACGAAACAATGGACAACTTGCACTTCCAAAGTCCTTATTAGCTTCTCTTAGACGTAATTTTGTTCTTGTTTATTGCAATTGTACCAAATAAAAAAACCGAATTCAACTTAATCGTTATTTTCTTTGTCAAGCTTAATCAACTCAAAGAATTGACCTAGCTCAATTTTATATCATAATGCTTAAAGTAAACTCACCCAATGTCACTAAACTATTAGTAAATTTACGTTTTAGACAGTCAACTTCAAAAAGTTGCAAAATTGTTATTGAAATATTTGAAAGTTTTTATTTAAGTTTTTGGGCTATTAAAATTGTTGTTGTATGACAGTCTTCGTTCGCAATGCCTACACCTACAATTTTAGCTTTTTTTTCATGGAACAACTTTGAATACCATGAATCTACAAACTAAAATCCAAACAACTTTCTTCTTCGATCTTCGACATTGGCCGTAAGATTTACTTGGATCTAAGGTATGTTCTACTCATTGATGGATATCGATCCGTCGTACCAATCATTGAATTGTCAGGTGGAGCTCACTAGTCAAACATTTAAAGTAAAAAACCTAACAACTTAGTGACATAAATAAAATTTTTTGTATATTTTAGTGACTTAAAATAAGAAATTTCAAATAGTTCAGTTACCATTTTGTAACTTTTTGAATTTGAGTGACTAAATTGTAAAATTACAAACAATTTAGTGACCTTTGATTTAGTTTAACCTAATGCTTGATTTTGCGAATTTAAATCAATGGCATAATGACAAATTTGACCTATAACATTTCCATCTTTTGTTAATTTTATCATTATTATTTTTTAAGCTAAATTTGGCCATCAACCTTTTAAAAAGGTCGGATTTGACCATCAATATTTCAAAAACAGTCCATTTGTTTTTTTAACCAAAATATTAACTAAAACGCTAAATTTTTAAATATGGCAACTTGCAAGACAATCCAAGTATACTTCATTTTTCTTTTAAATTTTCATGAACTTTTTATAATTATTTTTTTGAATTTTGAATTTTTTATTTTTAAATATTTTTTAGTTATTTGTTGATATGACATGTAAGATAAATACTGGTATCTGAGAATAAAGTACATATAGATTGCCATGCAGGTTGTCATGTCAATATCATTAAAAATTAATGTTTGTCATTTTTCCGTGAAAGGAAAGCAATTTGACTCATTTTGAAATGTTTAGATTTAGCTAAAAAAGAAAATAAGGACAATTATGATAAAAAAAATATAATTGTGGAGGACTAAATTTAGGATTATGCCTAAATCAATTAAGCCAAAAATCCTGCATGTAGCTGCTCCAGAGATGACTCGGCGGCTATAAGCTCCTTCGCCGCCCCCTTCTTTCTTCACTATTTTTTTTCACCACCAGAAAGGCAAGAACAATAAAATTCTTTTTGGGTACCAAAATATCAGAGAAAAGAAAAAAAATTTAAAAATAAAACACATGTCCTTCTTCAATCTTCACCATTGATTCTAAAAATAAAGTTTAATTGCCTTCTTTCCTCGGATTTTCGATTTCTAATTTCTTTACTGGACGATAACTCCAAATTTTTTCAAATTTGATCTGTTTTGTTTTAATTCGAGGGGGCTTAGGTGGAATTGTATTAGGTTGTTTTAGTAGGCGATACGAAGATAGAGGTATCAGGTTGGAGCGACGCATCATTGGCGATGGAAGCGGAGGAGATGAAGGGAAAGGTTGTGGAAGAGAAAGATCCGGTTCGTGTCAAGAGGAAGACTTTGCAAGCTGTGCTGGAAGAGTGCCAGAGAGCTCTCGAATTGCTTAGTAACTGCGAAGATGGAACCGACGATGACGATGAAGACGGCAAAGGTAAAGATGAAGTGAACCATCAAGGAGAACTCAACGGCGTCGATCTTAGAAGAGATCAAGAAGCAGATGAGGTTTGTTTAAATCTTTTCCTTCATTTTTTTGTTGTTAGTATTCTTAGGGTCTGGTTCTGGATTTAGATCTGTGTTTCGATGCTAAGAGAAACGGAGGGAAACAGAAGCGAAGGAAATATAAGTGAGGCTCCTTTAAATTCATTTTCCTTTTTTTTTAGCTTATAAAAGCTATTATTGTTGATTTTGCTGAATTTGTTATGGTCTTTGTGAGGATTTAGTTTGTTTAAACTTATACTATGTTTCTTCATGGAGAATTCCATGTTCAGAGTAGAAATTTGATTTTTAAATTTATGATTTGATTCTGTGTTCTGTTTTCCGACCTTCTTTTGTGAATTGGAGTGTTGGACCCTTAGTTTTAGTAACCAAGGATCAAACCCGGCAATCTCAACTATCCAAAGAAGGAAGATGAATGGTCAGGATCTTAATTAAACCCAGCTTGATTAGGGAAAATGAACTTATATTATGGCTAATGGTAGTTCTCGTTTGTGTTGGACGCATGATGCATCGGTTGCCTATCTATGTCAAGTGGTTTTCTGCCTCTGCACGCTTCGAGGGTGTTATTTTGCAAGACAAAAGTTTCCGTTTGAGCCTTGATTTTCAATTGTTCTAGTTATTGAAAGGAGTTTGCAGGTTTACTTTGATGATTGTTTCATTCTTGAGTCTGGCTCCATATTCTTGATTAAAAAGCTAAGATGTTCTATATTTGCATTACTCAATATTGAATTGAAAAGAAACAGAAAAATGAAAAACGAAGAGGATGTAGAGGGCAGAGGGTCAAAGGCAGGAGTGAACCCTAAACAAATTGAATAGACAAAAACACCCATCACCTTGTACTATTCATTAAAATTATGGCTTTTGTTGGTTTAGAGTCCATTTGCCTCTTTTTATGTGTTCCTTTACTTCTCTATGTACAAATATATATCTTGAAGAAAAGAGATAAATGAGAACGATACAGAGAAGAGATTGCTACTTTTCCATCATAACATTTGCTTTATGAGGTAGTAGAGTTTTCTGTTCAAAGATAACATGTTAGGAACTAATCCAAAAATGATTCAAATTTTATAAATAGTGTGTTAAAACAGAGGCCAAACTTGTGAAAAAACTGGAACCTTCTTCCTCTTCATATAGAAGTTGATTTACCAATGAAGTGATGGTTGCAAAAAGATAAAAATTTGATTTTTTTCCCACTGATGGTTGTATAATACCTTGGAGAGTGATGTGTTAGTTTGTTGTTATCCATAGTATTCCACTTTGCAATCACCCGTTTTTCAGATCTCATTGATCAAAATTAAGATCATATTGCACTTCTTCTCTAGTCAACCTGCATATTTTATTTGCAATAAATATTAAAATCCAACTTAAATACAGTGATCCTTTATGCTTGATTTGATATGCTCTAACCCCTCTGGCCTTATATTAAAAGAACATAGTGTAAATGGCTTTACAACTTATGTAGTAGAAATTAGCAACGTGATAGAAAGTAGATCCACTTAATTTGCAATACTTGATGAAGTTTGCACTTGCTTTCCTATCAAATATTTCGAAATAGCTTGGATATCTAATGTGTGTGCCTCCTTTATTTTAAAAAATTGCAGTTGTGTGATCTTCTCAAATCTAGAGTTCAATGCCCTGACTTTCTTGAAAAGCTAGAGTGTGCTCAGGTACCAGTTCCAGAAAACATTGCCGGTATGCATCCAAACACGGTCCACATTAGACTGTTAGCATGTATCATTTTTTATTCTTTAGCAGGCATATTTATTCACTATATGAAGTTCATGCTTTAGACTGTTTGCTTTAAAACGACCTTTGTTGCTTGGATGCTAAATAAATTCTTCTTTGGAACCAGAAGATGGTAGTTCTTGGGACATGGTCAACCCAAATGATCTTTGGGGAGATGAAAATGGTGATTTGGATCAAGAAGATTATGTTCTTGTCAGGCAGGATGATATAGTAGAAGGAATTGCATGTTTTATGGCTGCGTATTTGCTGTCCCTTAAACAGACTAAGGTTTGTGAAATTTGCACTCTTTATTGGTATTACTATCATTTCAGTCTTCAATTCTTCTCTTTGTAGTCATTCATACCTAATACACTTGAGCCTAAAGTTTTAGTATTTTATGTCTGAAGTTTTTCTATGGTCTTACTCTTTAGCGGACTGAATAAGAACTGTGTTTGCATGTTCATCATCTTTTGTTGTTCCGATTCTTCATTTTGCTTAAATATCCTGTTTTACGCCTTTATCTCACACATATTTGAACATGGGTATGGGGATAATGACCCTCCAAATAGATGGGAAAACTCAGAAAAAACAACATATACCCGTGTTGGACATATACCTGAATCTGACACATCCATGTCCTGAGTAACTTAGAACCATTCAGCTGTGGATGCTAATGAAGTTTTTTTTTTTTGTTTTTGTTTTCTTCCCAGGACTTGAGCCCCAATCAACTTCAGCAAGGTGAGTTTATTTGTCTTCGTTAATGAGTTTTAGCATCAAATTATATTCCTCTCTCAATGTTACTGAAACTTCTAAGATACAATGTCTGTGTTGAACTTATATTTTCCATCTCAATTATCCTTTGTTCTATTCTAAACATTAATTTGGAAGAGGAACTCTGAACCATCTTTTGGATTTTCTTGTAGCACTGAGCAAGACCTTCTCTGTGAAAAAGAAAAAGGGAAAGCTTCGAAAAGCTTGGGATGGAAGCAAAGTCGTTTATAATGTGGCATCTTGGGGGGCAACTGCAATTGGGTATGTTATAATTTTAACCTCGACAATTGAATTCAGTTCCTACATTTTCTTCTAAAAGTTCCCTCAGTTGGCTCTGCTTTGCTGCTTATTCCCATTGTCCTATTTTGTCTATATGATTCAAATCTATGCTGCTTTGGCCTTTCAAAAAATAAAAAACTCATATCCTACACCCATGTCCTATACATATTCGTACATGGGTATGGAGATATAACCCTCTAAAGGTCTTCTAAAAAAACTAAAAATTAAACATGCCAATATCCAACACCCACATCTAGAATCTAAGAAACATAGATACGAATTATTGAACAGGTTGATGATGACAATACATTTATTTGTTTATTCTTAAACAGGATATACCAAAACCCCTTACTTATGAGAGCCGCCTCGAAAGCCTTCTGGACTTCTTGCGAGGTAATATCAAAGCTTCTCTGATTTCCTTGCAAAATAGTTGGAGAAACAAAGTGGTGATATTGAAGGAATTCACTGTTGTATATATATATATGCGTTCTCACTGTCGAATGGAGCTTGGTGTTTCGTAGGTTTGGCGAACATGAACAACATTCTTTTTTTTCTTTCTTCTATGAATCCGTTGATTGATATTTGTAAATTTGATCTCTTCTAAATATTTCTTCTTGAAGCATTTCCTATTTGCAATCCATATCCATTGTCATCATGTGATCAGCATATGCAAAATGCTTTAGGTACTAATTCTATATCTAATAGTATTTTCTTACTACCAAACTTTTTTGTTTTTATATCAAAAATTGTATTAACAGTAATATTAACGGAGCCTAGGTGATAAAATTCTCAACTTATTTTGGTCATCGTTTTACAAAGTTTACACTGGTGATGTAACTTCTACAAATCAAGACTAGATGAGATGGGATGATGAGCGTGCTTATTCACTCTTACTCTATCATTTAATTGATTCAAATTATAACTATCATCAAATAACAACCCAAAGGTCCCAAATCACCTGGACTGTGCATGATTTCTATAGCTTGGTAGAATTAGGGGCGTATAAATGGTTGGTTTGGTTAATATTTGAATCGAATCGAATTACTTGAAATGTAAAAATTTTTAACCTGAACCAATTTTTTTAAAATATATTAATTGAACCGAAATGTTTTGGATAATACAGTCAGCTAATTCAATTAACCGGATTTTATGTCTTTGTACATTGTTAATATTCATTTTCTTTTATTTAATAGTTTAAAAAATTTTAAATGGAGATGAAAACAATAAATAAGACATTAGAAATACTACACAAGTTTTGAAAGTAATTAATTACCTAATTTTGAACTAAATTAACCCATAACCAAAATTTCAAAAAATCATTAACAGGCTTTCGATCAAATTAAATTCAACCATCGACTGATTAATCGAATTAGATCGATTTGGTCAATTAATTTAATTTTAATTGAGATTGGTAATTAATTACTTGCGACTTTTGTTCCTGCGGGATCGTCTGATCTCTTCATCAAGATCTTCAAAAACAGAATCTTGACAACCTTCACAAGAACAATTAATGTCCCAAGGACAGTGTCCTGTATTGGGATATTTGAAAAAATATACAGGCTTTCCATTAGACTTAAAGCTCTGTATAAGAGGTGTTTCTGGCCCTGGAACTATGTTGTCAAGCTCCGGGGTTGTAACATCATCTATGTGGAAAATACGGGCGGAGTAGGAAGCTGCTTCAGATGGCTATGATCAAATTTTATCTCACTCATCCCATCAGATCTGGTGATGATCTAACTTTTTGTGGAGCAGATTGGCTGGTCATGCTGGTGGATCTGTTCATAATTAGTAACCCATTTTTCTGGCAAGAGCTTGAGCAACTCCTGTTTTGGGATCTGTTTTGGCACATGTACTCAATGAGGTTCTTCTCTAGTATTGACTGAAATGAGAAGAGAATCATCAGATCCTTGATTTGATAACTTAAAATCATGATCTTGAACTCTGTATACAATCTGGTAATGCAAGGTCGCCGTTAATGCTGATTCCACCATCTCTGCTCCAATGATCTGGATCTGGACTTTTAGAGCATCAAGGAGATTGGGATCTAGTAAAGACATGGTGAAATTTGTGAATAACGTCACCGTGGCCATTCCTGAGCTTAGTGTTGCTTCCACTGTACCAATGCCAGCATCTTGGTATTTTTTGTATCTAGAATCAATGAGAGCAATTCTGGAAACAACTGGTTTCCCAACAATTCCATGATAGTTGAGGGCTAATTTAACCGCACCAAAATGGATATGAGAATATCCATGCTGACTCCATTATTGCGGGAAATTCGAAGGAATTTCAAGAGTAACAAACTGTTCCTCTTGGTCACCATAGATGAGATGTTTATCAAATTTTGACGACTGTACATACTTACGGACATTTTTCCTACTAGTATAAATAAGGGACTTTATACTTTTAATAGGAGAAAAGGTGGGTTTCTGGTAGGCGGAGTAGGGATTTACAAGGGGTAGGTCTGTTGCATTAACCTTTTATTCTTCTGTAAAATATTCTACTTCATACAAAGAGGAAATCTTTTTTGCAGTATGAGACTTTAAAGGAAAACTAGGTAAAGTTACAGGAGCTGAGAATTCTTCTAATGGAGGAAAATCTTGTTCATAGGAAGAGGTTCTTTCATACATCTGTACCTCCGGAATCTTTGGTTCTGGAGGAATCACAATATTCTCTTCTTGGGCACACTTCTAGAGTTGATTGTGCTTTTTGACCCATTTGTTGATCCTTTTGTAGCATGGCTGCTTTAAAGGCTTTAGCAACCATTGCTGGTTTTCTGGATCTTCTTTGGGTGGCTGTTGTGGTTCTGGAGAAGGTTGATCCTGGATTTTTGGAGATTGCAGCTTTGGTCTTTGGGCAGAATAGTCTACAAGGTAGACAAATTTGCCATTATCTTATCCTAACGGACCAATATTTGGATCTCCATCCATCCATCTTTTGTAAAATTCTGACTGGCTTGATTTCTTGCGGCTTTTGTTCCTGCGGGATCGTCTAATCTCTTCATCAAGATCTTCAAAAATAGAATCTTGACATCCTTCACAAGAACAATTAATGTCCCAAGGACAATGTCCTGTATTGGGATCTTTGAAAAAATATAAAGGCTTTCCATCAGACTTAAAGCTCTGACACTGGAGCATCAGAAACAATCATGAATCCTAAATTTTTACCAGCAGAATGGTGGGAACCTTATACCAGATACTTTCAGTCGGCAGCAAACAAAGTTTTTGAGCCATACTTGAGAAGCAAACCTATCAAAATCCAGTTTTTCCCTGGATGTTCAGTCACTACTACAATCCTTGGATCAAACCTTCCAGGAAAAGATCTCATTGTTGGTTTTGATCTTTACACCAGAGCTAGACAATTTAGGATTCTACTAGAAGGGATAAAGTTTAAACAAATACCAAATATGCAGGGGAGCTTGAAGACGGGATATTTAGAATTAATGGATCATAACAGCAGGTATGTTATGCCAAAACTTAGGCCATTTTTCCTCTTTTGGTCGTTCAACAGGCACTGCCTTTTAGCTGTTAATACCATTAACCCAGAATACTTCTCTAAACTCACCTGGATTTAGCATCCATGTCTAAGCTTAGTTTCTGATGTGCAGGATCCATTGAATGGCAAGCACAGAGCATACTTCTAAACCTCTCTATTCATCTTCTTCTCTGATAAGGGAATACCAATAAAAGAAAATCTCCCGTAAGTTTAGAAGTATGCTCTGTGCTTTCCATTCATAGGAAGAGGTTCTTTCATACATCTGTACCTCCGGAATCTTTGGTTTTGGAAGGATCACAATTTTCTCTTCTTAGGCACACTTCTGGAGTTGATTGTGCTTTTTGACCCATTTGTTGATCCTTTTGTAGCATGGCTGCTTTAAAGGCTTTAGCAACCATTGTTGGTTTTTTGAATCTTCTTTGGGTGGCTGTGGTGGTTCTGGAGAAAGTTGATCCTAGATTTTTGAAGATTGCAGCTTTGGTCTTTGGGCAGAATAGTCTACGGTGGGCAGAATCGTTCTCTAGGTACTCTTTTGATGTTAAACACATTCAAGAAAAAATCAATGTCTTAGCTGATATCCTCTTAAGACCAACCATTAAACCAGCCGAAAGTTTCATGTTCCAACCTTCATCCTCATCCAAAACCAATGTCTTAGCTAGATTTCTCCCATAGTTAGATTGAGAATGTTTGTGTTTTGCCTGTAGAGATTCTGGTTGATGGCTACTTGCAATGGATCTGGAATAGATGCAACCACTGCTTGCTTTAGACTGGAATCCAATCCAAGGGCACAGAAAAGTTTTGTCATAGCATAAAAATGCTTAGACAAATCTTTCTTTCTGTAGGAACAACATCTTCTTTTGAAAAATTCTCTTCTCTTTAGAGTTAACAGATCATCAGGATTTCCAATAAAAGGGGTATGAATAATCCTAATTGCTTGGGATAAATCTGTCAACACCAAGAACTGCATTTGATCACCTTGACTATGAACACAATGAACAGTCACTATGTGCAATTCAGAGCATTGAGTTCAGTGACTCTGAGTCATCATCATCAGAAATATTTATGCTTCAAACACAGAAGCCAATCCATTCTCTGCTATTAAACTCTCAAATTCTATATCAGATTCCCATACCACATGTTCCAGTCTCAATCTGCTTAGAAAAATATGGTAAGCCGATCACTGTTATTACCTTCATTGACATTGGAGCAGCAGAAACAATCATGAATCCTGAAGCTTTACCAACAGAATGGTGGGAACCTTATATCAGATACTTTCAGTCAGCAGCAAATAAAGTTTTTACGACATACTTGAAAAGCAAACTTATCAGAATCCAGTTTTTCCCTGAATGTTCAGTCACTACTACAGTCCTTGGATCAAACCTTCCAGGAAAAGATCTCATTGTTGGTTTTGATCTTCACACCAAAGCTAGACAATTGAGGATTCTACCAGAAGGGATAAAGTTTAAACAAATGTTTAAACCTTTTGTTCAAACCCCCAAGCTATTCTCAGTTGATGCAGTAAAAATCCAACAGATAGTAGAAGAATTAAAAGAAAGATCTTATGCTGAATCTCATTCGAAGTTTTTGAAAAAATGAAAAAATCCTTTATGAAAAAACTCTGAATTTTTCATTAAACTGCCATTCAAGAAGAATGAAGATATCAACCCCACAAAAGCCAGTCATATGGGCATGAATCCAGAACATCTCAGACTAACAGAAGAAGCATGTCAACAGTTACTGGATCAAAGTTTGATAGAGGCCTCAGATTCACAATGGGCTTGTGAAGCATTTTATGTCAACAAAAGATCAGAACAGGCTAGCGGAAAGTTAAGACTGGTAATTAATTATCAGTCTCTTAACTATTTTCTTCAAGATGATAAATTTACTTTGCCAAACAGAAATACTTTATTCTCAAGCCTTGCAAAAGCTCGAGTGTTTTCCAAGTTCGACCTAAAAGCAAGTTTTTGGCAATTGGGGATAAGCTCGGAAGACAGGCCCAAAACGGGATTTTGTATCCCAAACAAACATTTTCAGTGGACAATGATGCCCTTTGGGCTTAAAACGGCCCCATCACTATTCCAGAAAGCCATGATAAAGATTTTCCAACCCATAATGGATAAGGCCCTGGTTTACATAGACGCTATTCTCTTTTACAGTCTAGATCAAGAAAGCCATGCAGCTCTCCTTAAAGAATTTCAACAAATCATCTTCAAATATGGAATCATGCTCTCTGAAAGGAAGATGCAGACTGATAAAAAAGAAATAAAATTCCTTAGTATGATCATCAAAGAAGGGAGATATCAACCCCATCCTAGTATTGCCGAGGAATTGAAGAAGTTTATAGCTAAGAACTTTGTCTTTCACTTTGTAAAAGTAGATTCCCTTTTATCTGCTCGTTTAACTTTATGTCTTTCACTTTGTAAAAGCAGATTCCCTCTTATCTGCTCGTTTAGCTTTATGTCTTTCACTTTGTAAAAACAGATTCCCTCTTATCTGCTCGTTTAGCTTTTATCCCCTATATAAGGGACTTAGGTTCTCAGTTGTAAAAGTAAGTTTGTCAAAGAAATAAAAAATATCAGTGTGTTTTGAAAATCATGTCTTTCTAAACCTCTCTATTCCTCTTCCTCTCTGATAAGGGAATATCAATGAAAGAAAATCTCCCGTGAGTTTAGAAGTATGCTCTGTGCTTACCATTCAATGGATCTTGCACGTCAGAAACTAAGCTTAGACAGGGATGCTAAATCCAGGTGAGTTTGGAGAAGTATTCTGGGTTAATGGTATTAACAGCTAAAAGGCAGTGCCTGTTGAACGGCCAAAAGAGGAAAAGGGCCTAAGTTTTGGCATAGCATACCTACTGTTATGATCCATTAATTCTGGATATCCCGTCTTCAAGCTCCCCTGCATATTTGGTATCAGAGCCATCAACTCCTAGATTTTCTTTCATTTGAAAAGCCTAAACTTAGAAGGAAGGGAAGTGTGCAAAACATGATTACTCTCAGAACCTCTACTTCAAAAGCTCCTGTAACTTTACCTAGTTTTCCTTTAAAGTTTCAAACTGCAAAAAAGATTTCCTCTTTGTATGAAGTAGAATATTTTACAGAAGAAGATAAGGTCAAGGCAACAGACCTACCCCTTGTAAATCCCTACTCCACCTACCAGAAACCCACCTTTTCTCCTATTAAAAGTGTAAAGTCTCTTATTTATACTAGTAGGAAAAATGTCCGTGAGTATGTACAGTCGTTAAAATTTGATAAACATCTCATCTATGGTGGCCAAGAGGAACAATTTGTTTCTCTTAAAATTCCTTCGAATTGCCCGTAAGAATGGAGTCAGCATGGATATTCTCATATCCGTTTTGGTGCGGTTAGATTAGCCCTCAACTATCATGGAATTGCTGGGAAACTAGTTGTTTTTTATTTTCAAAACACACTAATATTTTTTATTTCTTTGCCAAACTTACTTTTACAACTGAGAACTTAAGTCCCTTATATAGGGGATAAAAGCTAAACAAACAAATAAGAGGGAATCTGCTTTTACAAAGTGAAAGACATAAAGCTAAACGAGCAGATAAGAGGGAATCTGCTTTTACAAAGTGAAAGACAAATATTCATATAAAATAGACTACTTTTTGCTTCTTTAGTCAGTGTCATAATCTGTACTGGCATCAGAGGTGAGATTTAACTCTTCAATTCTTCGTTTCTTTTCCTCTCTTGCTCTGTAGCATTTCAGTTCCAACTGTTCATGAATGTCTTTCCAAAGAGATGTATTTCCAAAGAGATGTGTCTTCATGCTTATTCATCCATGCTGGCGTGTCTCGAATCGCTTGGCTACAATACATTGGATACTCTTGAGACCATTCTTTAGGATCTGGGATGTTTGTCTGGATTATTATGAATGTCCCATGGTGCAGATGTGTCTTGTAAAGGCCAAATTTCAAAGTGGATGGTTCTATTAATCTATATTTTATTTATATATTATATGGCAGCCCATTTCTGGTACGGTAGTAGAAAATCTGTGAGAGGCAAACTCGCAACTACTCCAAAGCTAATAACCATCATATCACTTTGGCTGTATTAGTAAGATCCCTCCATATCCCGTAACTCACGTTCAATCCTTTAATAAAAAGTGGAATCAAGTTGAAGCTGAAACAGGAAAAAGGTGAAGGTAACATTCGGATCCAAGATCTGGCCATCCAATACAATATGCTTTGATATAGCTTTCTATGTTGATCTTTTGCCTTTCTCCCTTCCTTCCATTTTCTTTTACTCACTAAAAGCGACGGAATCGGATGAGCAAGGTCTACATATCACTCTCCAGAATCACAATAAAAATACGAGCAAAAGAAATTTATGAAAATATTAATAGCGTCGAAAGAAATAAATGAAATTCGAAAGCACGCCACTGGCGGCTACGCGTCCGCATGATGGAAAATCCAAAACAACGTACACGTGTCTTCCATCAATCACTATCGTCTTAAATCTCTCCGTACACTCGGCTGTCAGCTTAACCACCCGCGTGCAGGGGATTTGGTAGGCCATTTAACAATACTTTGACCCAAAATAGTGTAAATTTCTTTTCAACCAAAAAACAATTATCGAAGCGCGAGCCAGAGCGTGCACAAATCCTTGCACTTTTTAATTACATCTCAAATTTAAAATTTATAAAAAGATAATGTTTAAAAATGATTATAATGTACAATTAAATAGATTGAACTTCGAATTTAATAGTATTTGTTTTTAAAATAATAATAATGAAAATGACAAATACATATGATTTAAAATTATAATTATAAAATGTAAAATTTTCGAGGGTTTGTTTTGATATACCATTAGTATGGATTTATATTAAACACACATTAAAAACGAATATAAATTAATAGTTGATATCACATCATTCACCGCGAATTAATAAGGTGATTAGGTTGGGCTTCAATAGAATTTTAGGACTATTTTTTAGATTTGGGCTTCGTTCAGTTTAAAAAATGGGCTTAAAATTTTATCGAGCTCGGTCCAGATAAAAATGTTAAAATTTGAGTTTGGTCCAGCTCTCCTGTATTAATTTTTTTATATTATCATTTTTATAAAAATAAATTTAGAAAATATAATAAATCAAATACGCTAAAAACATAAATATTTCTCAAGAAATTGAAAATAAACAAACATATTATTTATACTTAAATAGCACTAAGATTGATGCAATCTAGCAAGCAGATACATCTAAGATAGTAGCAAAATTAATAATAAAATAAGAGTTATATAATATCCAAATAATAACAAATAATTAGTAGCAATATAATAGCAAAACGACACCAAAACAATGATAAAACAACAGTAAAAAGCAATAATTTTTTTATAAATTCGGATCGGGTCGAGCCCGGATCAGAAAAACTTGCTCGATAGTCAAGACCCAGTCCATTTAAAAAATGAGTTTCACTTTTTTATCCAAACTCTCTCACTTTTAGGTTAGTCTTCGGACCGAGTCAGATGGCAAGACTTATGATGAGGTTTACTATCAAGGGACTAAATAAGAATATTTATTTATTTTGGAGGTGATGAATATTTATATAAAATTACTGATATAGACCTGTTTATAAAATTTTATTTCAAATTTGAGACACAACATCTATGATCGTGCGGCACAGAAGGAGAGAGCGCAAGCGGAGGAGCGTGGACATGTTGGGAAAAGATAGGACGGGCTTTGTAGTTTACTGTTCCATTACCGTGTCGTAAAGATTTTGGTGTCGGATTTCATGGTTTTCTTATCCACAAAACTCTTTCCATTTTTAATTTCTCCAGATTTTAAAACATTTATTTAACATTCATTTCCCGTTCAGTATTACAATGTCTAATCAACAAGCTTACCATTTTCAAATAAGCTGCTTGGACAAGCAAAAGAGCATGCGTTGGGGACATGACAAGACCACAAAGGTTTTCACATTACACGTTTAAAAATAAACTTAATTGATGAGTTGTTGTATTGAGGGAAGGTAAAAGAAAAAGTGAGGAGCATTTGTTTTCCTTTCATGGAACAAACCTCGATTATAACCCAGTGCTAGAAACAAGTTGATTGCTCTTCCTTTACTAACTTCAGTCCAACTTATGCACTAAACCCATCTCATTATTCTTATGTGGGAATAAGGGTTACTAATCAAAGTCAACATCATAATTACTTAACTGTTATAAGTGGATAATTTTGACCTTAATCACACTACTTTAACGCAATTAAAAGAGGAATTCCATTTTCAAAACCCTGTGAATTTTATGATTGTCTTCATCCCTAAAATTTTAACCTCTAAGATTAAAATTCCATGCTCAAAGTTGGATATAGTTTTCTTCTTTTTTTTTTTGGTAAATTACCTAGTTGGTCATTCAACTTTTACAATGCTTCCATTTTGGGTGAGCAAAATAAAATCCTTACAATTTGATCATCTAACTTTTAGGGCACTTTCATTTTAGTCACCTAAGCATGGTTAATTATATACGCCACATCATGTTTACACTTTCATATTCGTCACCAAAAAAATATTGTTTAGGGTAAAAAACTCAAGGATTAAAGCGAAAAAGCGGTCGAAACTAAAATAATACACAAAAAATGTTAAATTGTAGTTGTTTATTTCATGGCTGAAAATTCTAAATTTACGTTTTTAAATATTAATATTCAAAATTATGGTAGCAACCAACAATTTATTTAATTTATTTTGATATTTTAAAATTATTTTCAAAAACCATCAATGAAAATTATTGACTTTAATAGTTGTTCACGAAACTCAAATTTCTTTTGATTATATGATTTTGATTCTTACATGCTAAGCAATTAATTAAATTAATTAATTTTATCTCCAATTCAAATAAAAACTCATAATTTTTCATCACTTCTCTACCCAAATAAAGAACAAGCAATTAATTTAATTAATTGCAAGCATTTTTTTCCCTTTAATTTTAATTTAGCATAGAAAATTTAAGATTATATAATAAAAAAAATTAAGTTTCATAGACAATCATGAAATATGAGTTATTTGAGTTTATTTCATTAAGGGTAATCCAGAAACATCAAATAAAAGTGTAAAATTTAAAAAGAGATTAATTTAATTATTAATTGACATTAGGAAAAAATTATTTTGATGTTTTGAAATTTAAAATTTTAATATTAAAAGGAAATTAAAATGATTGTGTGTTAAACTAATAAAAATAAGGAGGAGGAAATGGTAGAAAGAGTAATGTAGAAGCAGGGAGTGATTTGTGGGAATAATGTTATAATGACTCAAAAATAGATTCAAAACTCTTAGTTTTTTATTTATTAAATTTGATATGTTAGGAGAGAGTAAGGATGAAGGAGGAAGTTTAAATGTAGTAATGGAGAAATAATGTAATCCTCCCTAAGATTCCAACATTTGCACGTGTGGAATGATGGAAACCATCCAACCCCTATTTAACAAATTTATAAAAATAAGGAAATTTAATAAAATGAAATAATATTATAAAAGAAGAAGGGTGGGTGTTTAATGTTTGTAGTGCGGGTTTGGAGTGGTAATGTTGAAAGCTTTATAGGCGTGGATGTTTTGTTGGAGAATCCAGAACCAAAATGGCTCATTCATGTCCCCACCGAATAAAAGGGATTTGCTTTGGAGGGAAATAAAGTAAACAAAAGCATGGTCTTGTTAATTATAATTATTTTTGTATTATTAATACCAAATTTTGTAGAAAAGAAGAGGGCGCTCTTTCTTTTTCTAAACAAAATGTCGTGGGCTTTGATTCAACAAGTTTGAGTGGCAGAAAACATGGACATTTTGTTTTGTTTTGTTTTGTTTTCTCCTCTTAATTCAAGATTTGGCTTAGAGTTGAATTTTCTTAAAAATAATTCGGAATTCATTTTGAAATTGGAATCAACAAAATCCGGCAGCATAGTGAAATTAATGTTACGTGGGTGGGTTACACAAATCATCCATCTTTTGCTTGCTTGCTAAACCTAATTGGCTCTTTAATTTGTATCCAAAAATAAAAAATGGGAGACTTTGGGTTAAGTGGTCAATCCACAACAACCCAATCTCTCAAGGCATTATTTGATAATTAATGCATTTTTGTATGCTATTATTAAAGATAATTTATTAGATTATTGAACCCATAAAAAAATTAAATGTTAAAATTTTTCAATAATTTAACTCTAAAAAGTTATATAAAAAAAAATATTGAATTTGAAGGTGATGATTATATGAAAAAGAAAAGAGATGTGGGGGATGAAGAGGAATCCTTTGCTTTACATCTCATTTAAATATATTAGTATAATGTAATGGGAGAGTGGTTTTAGTGCTACCAAAAGGGAAGACCCAATGGGAAGGATAAAGCTTGATTGGGCTTAGTGATTTGTTCCCTCCACTCCTGACAACATGGCATCATGAATATTTATACCAATTTCTTAATTAATTTTTAATAATTTTTTATTTAATATGTTACTCATATTCTCATAAATTAACATATCAATTAATCTTTAAAAATAATTCCAAACATCATTTAATGAAGTAGCTGATTATACTGTAAATGGACTTGCACTATTTTACAGTAGTTTAGGGAGCCATCATCCTTTGTAATTAATTTATTGTTGACCTTTCATGCTTATTTAGTTTAAGGGTTTAATGCAATCTAAACTTCTGAAATATTTATAAGTGTGGACCCCTGGATCTTCTCATCTGTGCATAAGATCTCTTTTCAGGTGAGAAAATCATGGGTCTTTCCTCCCTATATAATCTATTCTTTTTTTTGAGTGCAAACCATGCCTTCCCTCACTTCCTTTATTATTATATTATAATTAAATTGTTGTTATTATATTTAATTTTTATTGAATCCCATCATTTTTAATTATATTTGTTTTTGAATAAAATATATTTAAACTTTTTTTCCATTTTAATACCAGAATTATAATTTTAAATTTTGATACACAAACTAATAATATTAAAAAACATGTGACATCTCAATAAAAACATGTCACATTACATTCTGTTACTTTATGTATAGTATTTAACGACAAATTAAATAAATATATATAAATTCAATACATATTCATATATATATAATTAAAAAATTCCTCAAATTCTTTTTACAATATATAAATGGTAAAAAAAAAGATGATAAAAACATTATAAATATAAATAATTCAATGAAAGGAAAATAATAAAAATGAAATTAAATGTTTTAAATATATATATAAAATCTAAGAAATTTTTTTTTTTAATCTAAAATATATGTAAAAAGTTTCTAAAATTTTCCAAAAAGTTTAGAAAATTATAAAAAAAAATTAAAAATATGTGTTTAAATTTTTAAAAGTTGATTTTTTTTTCAAAATTCAACAATTTATGTAACAATTAAAATTTTCAAAACTAAAATATGACAAACAAAATCTAGAAAAACTTCTAAAAAATACTCAAAAAATTAAAATGTAATTTTAGAAAATTCTGAAATTTCTATAAGATTTTGAAAGTTTCAGATTAAAAGTTGGTTGACCAACAATTGGTCAACGACTATGTCACATGTGAAAAACGAAACATGTGACACATTTTCATTGATTGAGTGTCTCACTAATTTTTTATACCATGAACTTGTAGATTGAAAATCTACAATAAATGAGTAATTTTGGTACAAAAATGGGCCAAAGAAGTGTCGAAGTGAAAATATTTATAATTTAGAGATCAATATAAACCTTATATATATATAATATAAATGTGTGTGTGTCACATATTGAACATAAGAGAAGGAGATACAAATGGTAGGATTAAAATTCGAGATTGATGTAATATCATTTTTTTAAAATAATTGTATAAAGTAATTCAACCTTTCTATATATATATAAGTTAAAAGCACAATCACAATTGTAATTATAAATAATATATTTAAATAATTATAATCAAATTCAATAATTACAAAGCACAATTGGTTTGGTAATTATAATGTATACAAACTTTTATATAGGGTGGAACTTGAATTGAATCTCAAAATTCATATACTTCAATCTTATTCGACAAGCACTCATATTTCATATATTTTGAACCCCTATTAATTTACTTTTTATTGTTCCATGAGTGAAATATTGTGTTTTAGTTTTGTTTGTGCATTTAGTGTTGTTTATGCATGTTTTGCTATTTTTCTCTATTTTTAGTTTGATTTTATATTACCTTACAAGTGATTGTTTCGAGTGTTTCCGTGACTTAAATTAAGTACATACGAGCTTGGAAGGAAAGCTTGCAAGTCATCGAGGATGGAATGAGCATCTTAAAAAGAAGGCCTAAGCAAAGACAAGTGGGTCGTGGCCTCGCAACCCAGTGTCACGATGCTAGCTCGATGCAGCAATTGGCGCCCCAACCTAGCATCTAGCGCCCTGAGCCTCGAGCTGTAGTGCTATTTCACCAAGCCGTGGCGTCGCTATTCGTGTCTTGTGTGTCCATTTGTTGTTTTAAAATCGAGATGTAAGGCTACTTTCGTCTTTGCAAGTATTTAAGTCTAAGTCAAATTTGTGACCCTAGTTTGAAGTCAATTAAAACTCTATAACTCTATAAATAGGATCCTAGAAGAGATATGAATTATCTCCACTCTTAATTTTAATTCAATTTGCTTTTTATTTTTCTAAGGATCACTTAACTTTTCTTTTTAGTAGAAGTAATATTTGAAGTTTGATTCTACAAGTTTGTGAGATCGAATTACTCTTAATTTTTTTTGCTCTTTAGCATTTGCGTGTTTTTTGGTTTAATTATAATTGTTCAGGTTTGTTAAATATGTGGCTAATATTTGATAACTTAGAATAATTGCTTTGTTAATTAGATAATTAGTCGATCAATTGATTTCTAATTTTTGTGATGACTGCGTGATTATTTATGTAGTGTGGACATGCGACCACTTAAATAAACTTTGATTGTGCGTTTGGTAGTTAGAATTGAATCTCTTTCATTCTTGAGGCTATTAATAAATTAAATTTCTAAACTATTGTTATGGGGTTGTTTTTCAATAAAAGAGGTAATTAATGACAATTGTCTTGATTATCGAGAAGGTAAGAAGAGATTAGGTTACTTGACAATCGTCAATAATTATAACAAATTCATTAAAAAACATTAAAATTTATCTTTGTATCAATGATTAAACCTTTGAATCAAAGGTAAATTTTATTTTGACTAGAAACTTCAACTCATTAATTTTCCCCAAATTTTTTATTATTTCTCTCTTTGCTTTTTTTTTTCTAAATTCTTGATTTTAATTTTTGAGTTTTCTTTAAATAATCTCCCATTCTTTATTTTATTTGTTTTAGTTGAAGGAGTAAAATTTCAACCGATCTATGTGGATTCGACCCTACTTGTCATTTCTATTAATTATTTTTCTTCAAGTAGGTTTTATTTTTTTCAACTTCAACAACTATACACCATTAAACTAAAATCTCGCTGACACTAACTAAATTAAAATATGAATCATGTAAATTTATAACGAGTTAATGTGCAAATTTAAAATTGACATTATATTTTATTTTGATTGGTATTGGTGATTAAACTTTTGAGATAAAGATAAATTGACCATTAAAATTTAATTTTATACTGAATGTTTTTCATTTAATTGAATTTTATCACTAAAGTTTGATTTTTATTGAATTTTACTATTCAATTTTAATTTAAAATAAATTGAAGACAAATTTTAATAAAAAAATTTTAATATTTAATTTAATACTTAAAATAACAAATTATTGGCTTAATGGTGCAAAAAACTCTCAAACTTTTTCAAAAGGAGCAATTAAGCTCTTGTTTTTTTTTCCACTCATTTGAATACTTAAACTTTCAAAATGCTTAAAAAAAGCCTTCAAACCTTAAAAAAAAAAGAAGCAATTAAGCCCTTACTTTTTTTTGCACTCATTTGGGTACTTGAACTTTCAAAATGCATAAAAAAGACTCTCAAACTTTTTCAAAAAAAAAAAGAAATTAAGTCCCTTCTTTTATTAAAAATTAGAAAAAATTATAAAAATTAAAACCAATAAAAGCAATAAATATTATTAAGTTTTAATAAAAATAATTCAAATATTAAAAGATTAGAAAAAATATAAAAATATAAAAAAATTGTAAAAAATTATAAAATATATAGATATATAAAAAATTATAAAATTTTATAAAGTCATAAGAAAATTATACAAAATGTAAAGAAATATAAATTTTGTAAAAAAATTATAAAAATTATCGTACCAAAAGAAGCATTTTATAAATTTTTCTATAACTTTTATTGATTTTTATTTTTTTATCATTTTTGTCGCATGTCATGCTGTATTGCGACATGTGATGACTTTAATTGGAAAAAACTAGGGGTCATTAATTTTTTATGATTTTTATAAAATTTTAAAATTTTTATTTTTTACGATTTTTATAAAAAATTATAATTTTTAGTAAATTTATATTTTTTAAGTTTTATTAAAATTTAATAAATTTTCTAGCATTTATTATTTATTTATATATATTTCTAATTTTTAATAAGAGCAGGGGCTTAATTGCTTTTTTTGAAAAATTTTGAGGGTCTTTTTGATGCATTTTGAAAGTTCAAGTACCCAGTTGAGTGAAAAAAGTAGGGGCTTAAATGCTTTTTTTAAGAAGTTTGAGGGCCTTTTTTATGCATTTTGAAAGTTCAAGTGTTCAATTGAGTGCAAAAAAAAAAGAGAGGATGAGTTTAATTGATTTTTTAAAAAAAATTTAATAACTTTTTACACCCTTAAGCCTAAATTATTTGATATAGCATCAACAATTAATAAAAACAATTATTTATAAAAGAAAACTTATTTTTGTTTCTTATAAACTTATTGTTAATTATTAAACTGAAATATTTGAAATATCTTTTTTTTTTGTCACATTTTACCTTCAAATCATTAAAATCAATACTAAGTGGTTAGGGACAATATCAGAAATTTTTTTTTGAGGGGCTAGAATGAAGTTGTATATTTTTACGAAAATAAAATGCAATTTCACAAAGTTAATAACTTGTGCTTTATAATTGTTAAAGAACTAAATCAAAATTTATCATTCTTAGGATAAAGGTAAAATATTTTACCATTACTAATTTAAAATTTTATAAATTATAAAAAGATTAAAAAAAATATAAAAAATTATTTTAGAGAATAGACCAGACCCTTGTCAGTTCTCTGACCCCACCTTTTAAGTGGAAAATTTCAATATTCACTTTAAAGTGGTGATGAAATTATATTTTAACTCATTTTTTAAAAATATTTCAATTTTATTATTTTTTAACCATACAATTAAAATATAACAATAAGTTTAATATTAAATCATAATATAGTAACCAAGTTTTAAAAACGACCATCACAATGAAGTAATTAAAAACATAAATAAAATATAAAAAAACTTAAATCCAAAAATCCATTTGATGGGTGGGAGATGGGGTCCTATCATCTTTCTATGATTCGTGCTTTGAATGGTCAAGATTCAAATAATTGGTCTTCATGTTTAACATTGGATGCCCTCTCTTTTCAGTTCTTATTTGTATTATTCACCGTTTATCTTAATTATTTTGGTTTTAAAATTTTTTTATTTAATTCCTTTATATATATATCATCACCATTTTGTTTTCTTTTATATATAATATCTAAAATTATTTATAGTTATTCCCTCATTCTTAAATAAAAAAAGAATACATTTCAACACACTCAAATCTAGACCACGTTCTCTTCCTTTAAATCCACATTTTGGTTTTTTATTTTTAAATCTCTTACAAATTTCTGAACATGCTTTTTTTTTTCTTACCCTTTTATGGGAGTGCACTCAATTTTTAGTGATTTTGCACGATTTGTTCCTCTTTTAACATTTTTCTTTTTTCCTTTCAAAATTCACTTAAGAGTTAAATCAAATTACTTTTTGCCTTGGGATGATGTGATGGTTTGGTCTCTTTTATTGGTTGTTTCATTTCATCCTTAAATGACCAAAAACAGTCTAAAAAATCCTACATATCAGTATATGAATGGGAATTGGCATAATAACTCCAATGTATTACATATTGGGTTATTCTGAAATTATTTTATAGATTCTTTTTACCACATCATTCATAATATTTTTTAAATTATTTAATAATATTTTAATTATTTTTTCATGTCAGTGATATGTAATTTTGGTAATTTTTTATTCCGAATTTTGAACTATACCCCTGAATCCTGAATTCGAACTTAAATCTTGAGCCTCGACTTCAAGCCTAGGGTTCAAGAGTCGGTTTTAAAGTTCATGATTCAAGATTTGGCATTCAAAATTTAGGATTTAGGGTGAAAAAATTATTGAAATGTCAGTAAATAATTGATAAGGGACATAGATGATGTGGTGAGAAGAACCCATAAAATAATTATAAAGGATATAGATTTTTTATTATAAATTTTTAGATAAAAATAGTAATTTCTAGTCAAAATAATAAGCACAACTTACAAGTTAATTAATTAAAAAAATTATAATAACAATGGAATTCAATAAGCAACGAATTTAATTACAAATAGAAAAACACAGTAGATCAACGAAAATCAAGTTTGAAATGATATAACTGGAACTGCCAATTCCCATTTTTCTTATGCTTCCATTTGTATGCCCATCATCACGAAGTAAAAGGATTTATTAAACTATTGCATGCCGCATCCATCATGAAAAATTCGTTGGGGGGATATAAACTGTAATGCTAGACACCATTAGATATGTATTATTTTTATTCAGTCTTAATAATTATATCTTAACTTTGTCACTATCAAATTATACCAACAATAAATTCCAATAAACCATGACGAAGACGTACAAAATCAATCCCTGAATAATCTAATTTTTTTTTTACCTTTTTGCAAGAATGAAATTAAGACCTTTTTGCAAGAATGAAATTAAGGGAGTTTGGATAGGTGATTGGGTGCAGTGCGGTTAGCTTATTCTTTTCTCATATTACAGCACCTAATCTCACCGCCATCGTTATGTTTACACTAACAGCAGATAAATGTAACGCCCATCCAAACCCACTCTAAAAGTACTAATAACACATTAGGTTATTTTAGATTACATGTATTGGCATTGTTGGTCAAAACGGAGGTTCTGGGTCTTTGAGTATTCAGTTTTGAGTTTCCAAGCACATCATGCGCGTATGCTATGTATGAGTTTTGTCCGATTCTTTGTTTGTTATATTTTATAATGATTTGATTTTACGTTATAGTTGCTTAGATATATATTTGTACTTGTATTGTAAATGTGTATATTTTATTTATAATAGTAAAACATTCAAAAAAATATAGGCATAATATTTTATTTTTATTATTTTAATTAATTTCATATTTTTCCCAAATAAAATTCAAGACTAATTAAAAATAAAAATCTTCTAGATGCCATATTTTAAAATTTTAAATATAAATATATTGTGATTTTAAATAATTAGAGATGCAATCACTTTTAATTAATTATTATAATTATGATTAATAAATTTATTTTAAAATAATATATTTATTAATATATAAAAATTGTAATTAAAACCAGAGTGATCATTATTTATCATAAATTTAAGAAAAATGAGATTAAAAGATATTAATTTTTTTATAAAAGTATAATCTTATAAAATGTGTTTCTAAATAAACATAAAAATCATAAATGATAGAAATTGAATCTATAAATATTATTCTTCAAAATAAGTTTATAAAAGGTGTATATTTTAAAAAGTAAAAATGGTGAGACCCAGAATCCGAAATGGGTAATGATAAAACCACCAGCAAGGGCCCCAACGGCACCCAACACCCACCCCACCGGCTCGAACTGTGCTTCATTATTGTTCACTAATACCTTGCGTGCACTCCTCAAGCACGCACGCACGTATCAAACCTTTAATCACTCTCTCTCTCTTTTCTTGCTTTTGTTTTTTAATCTTTAATTTTCTTTAATATAATTTTTATTATTTTTGGTGTGACAATCTAATTTTCTTTATAAATAATCTTAATCGTAGCTTCCGTGCTTTACATAAATTTCCATCGTTTGACTCCAAGACTCCATTTTCCCAGTGTTTCTCATTCTCAAGCTGCTTAAGGATTGAAGCAATTTGAATTTGGTTCTTTTGTTTTATCGATTTGGGATTTTGGGTTTTTTTCTTTGTCCTTCCTTCTCCCCGCTTTGTTCATAGCTGTAAGTTGTCTCATGCTTTTCGTTTTTCTTTTAAAGTTTATTTGCTTTAATCTTTTCCTTCTTTTAGTAAGCGTTTGATTTTCTTGCTGGGTTTTTTTCCTTTTCTTTTTCACCTCATTTGTTTTTTCTGCTATTTTTATATAGCTTTGGATAGTTTATTTTTATAAATTTCTCTTATTGGATTTGATGAAATATTGAATTTTTGAATACTGGAAGAAACGCTAATTAGATCCAATCTTAAAGGTTTAGAAAGCTCATATCTTATCTCAACAGCTACAGTTATCAACAGAATGAACTATTTTACTTGTTCACTATCGTCTTCTTCTTCTTCTTCTTTACATTCGTTTAATACTATGATTTTCACTTAGATATTATGTTATATGATGTTAAAATAATGAATATGTTTGGCCATTGCAGGGTTCTTGAATAGGTTGTTTTAGAAGAAAAAGGGAAGTGTGGCGATTTTCATTGAAGAAAGAACACTATGCGGTGGTGGTTGAGTCTTTCCGTAGATGTGTTTCGAAAATTTATCTCTTTGAACTTATATTGTAGAGTGATTCTGTAATTGCATAATCTAGATTAGCAAGAACCCTATTTTTGTACTCCCTTTCTTTTTATTATTCTTCCATGGGATCCACCTTTTTCGTTGTTGTTCCGTGTTATGTTCGACAGATTAGTTGAAAACCTTCAAACCCTTCCTCAAATTCCTAAATCTAGAGTTAAGTCTTTTGATTTTGGTAGGGATAGTTTTTGTAGTGACATTTTGAGTTTTTGATTGATTGTGGATTTTTGCCGATTTTAAACACGTCGTCGTGCGGAAGATATCTCGTTTTCTGTCATATTGAAGGGTTGGAACGTAGTTATGGTGTGCCAAGCAGCTAGCCAAACAAGATTCCGGGCATTGAAGTACGAAAATGGTATTGCAGGGAGTGCCACCATTGTAGTTAGAGTCATTGCATGCTTTCAACCTCTTCAGGATTGCCAGGTTCGATTTTTGTTCAGTTGTCCTTGTATTCATGAAAGAACTATATACACTTACGTAGTGAAGTTATTTTACAGTTATTTTCTTAATGCATGAGATCTCTTGTCCTTTATCTTATTGGTGATTGGAAAGAATGTTTGTGCAATGCTTTTACTGAATTCCCTTTATTGGGTTTTTGCCAGGCTGAATATTTCCGTCATTTGCTTAAGCCCGTTACGTAGATTAGTTTTACGTTCCCGCATTCAAGTTAAGCTGGAGTTTTTAGTTTTTTCGCTTGTTTTTGAGAGAAACTTCAAGTAAACAGCTATTTCTACTGCTACAGCATTTGAATTCTGGTACGTATTGCTTGTACTTGGTTTTAGGAATATCTACTTTTTATTCTCTGGAATACCCTTTTTCAAGTTGATTTCGATGTTTTTGTAGGCAATTGTTCTGGTTAGATGGGAGAAGGCTGTGGATCCTGGTTTCCTTTGGCTTGGCAATCACACAACATGAATCCTTTGGCCGCTCCACCTCCTTTGGGGCAGCAAAATGCTAATCCTCTGTTCATAAACTCTGGCACTAAGATGGTCTCCACCAGGGGGACTTTGCCGGTTTATGGATATCATGATTTACCTCACTTGCGGATTGGCCAAGTTAATGAACCCCAGGGCTGGTTTCACTGTTCACCACGCTTTCAACAGGTCTTTGCACCTTCTTCAAACACTTTTTTGAAAGAGCAACTCCCAGCTAACCCTTATGAGAATCTTACGGAAAACATTGTCCCAAAGGCAGGATCTGGGTGTCCTCAGAAGAGATTCCTTGTTTTTGACCAATCTGGTGGTCAAACTACCCTGATCTTTAGTTCTGCTTTTGGGACTCCTATCAAGTGCAGTTCTTTGGGTCCCAATTTGCCTTTTGGTTGTAACTTGAATAAGGAGGATCCCATGGCTACAGTGAACCCGAATCTTCACCCTGGACCAATATCTAAAGATGTATTTGATGACAATGAGACTGACGTGCAAAGTGAAATGCATGAGGACACTGAAGAACTCAATGCTCTGCTTTACTCTGATGATGATAGTGATTATACGGAGGATGAAGAAGTGACAAGCACGGGTCACTCTCCTAGCACAATGACAGCTCACTGTGAGCAATTTGAGGGAGGTGCTGAAGGGGTTGCTAGCTCGAGTGGTCTAACCAAAAAGCGAAAACTGCTCGATGGCAGTAATGATGATACGCCATTGCTTATGGACAATACTAGTTCGTTGAATCATTGCAGATGTTCCGAGCAAGAGGATGATGCAGATTCCAGTTTTGCCAATGGCCAAAATCTAAGATCCGATGGTATGCATTTATCTTCAGGCAACAAGAGAATGAGAATGGATAAAATTCGTGAGACTGTGAGTGTATTACAAAGCTTAATTCCTGGTGTAGAGGGCAAGGATGCAATCGTGGTTCTTGACGAAGCCATTGATTACTTAAAATCCCTGAAACGCAAAGCAGAAACCTTGGGACTTAGTAGTCCATGAGTTGCCACTATTCATATTAGCAGTGTTAGTTATAGCATCTGTCATTATTAGTCATTGTTAACGGAGGGAACTAAATAAATGAAGTTTACGGAGTCGTGGTTGGAGTTGCATGCATTACACATAATCCAGAGATGAATATCCGAAGATAGTCGAGAGGGAACTCAAACCCCATTGTATATTTCATGAATGATTTGAGCTGGAAACCATTACTTTTGGTTTGAAATCTCTCAATATCTGTAGAAAGCAGGATAGTGAAGGATTGTGAATGATTAGTCTTGGGGTTTAGAGAAAGCAGCAGCACTCACCTGGGTGAGAAGATTGGGTTGTTGAAGAGGGGACCCTCATAAAGGGTGGGCTAAATGCACGCTTCTTAAATGGTTTGGGTCCCAATAATCACTTTGTTCACCCTTTATTGTAGTGATTGTCAAGTTTTAATCCTTGTGGCTTTCCCTTTTTCTTTGATGTAGAAAATTGCACGAGCCAATCTCCCATTTCATCATCCAACAACTTGCTTGATGGGGCCCCTAGATATTGTGAGTTGTGTTGCTTCGGCTTTTGTACATGGGTATGAAAATATGATCTCGAAAGCCCTTTGATAAATCTAAACATGCTCATGTTCAACATATACGGATGCAGCTGAGTACGGAGTAACATTCACGGATTACTTGTATTTGTTGTTGTGGTATGCTGCGTGTATCATATGGGTGCTGTTCAACTTTGAGATCGTAAATTGTAATGCTTGGATGGGTTAAGCAATGGTTGGATGTAATATAAATTTATAAAATGGGTGTGGTGTGATGTTATCAATTTATTTTGTCATTAAACCTATGTAATTGCGTTGCATGCACGTATCTATGCATGGGACAAGGATTGTGTTAAGGCCGAGACTCTTGGCTTAGGTCCTTGCAACGCCCCTCCCCTCTGGAATAGTGCGAACATTTCCTGTTTTATTCCCAGTTTTATCTACGCATTTTTAGTACAACGATAATTTAAAATGTAACTATTTTTAAAGTAAATGAATATCTGATCAACACACCACAACTTGAGATTCATATACATGTTAACACAGTAAAAGAATTATTGTTCCATTATAATGAAAGAGAGGCCAATTCTGGACAAACCAAGACAAGACAGCCCCTGCTTCGCGAATCATCATTCCGCCAAACATCTGAGCTTCGATCATCTCTTAACTTCGCCACCTGACACTGCTTTCAACAAGCTTCTATAAACCTTCTTCATTCACTACAATTATTCTTAAAACCTGTTAGGTATATATATATATATATATGAAGTGGTTAACTGAATTGGTATAACAAGTTAACTCGACATCACCTCAGCTGTGAAATTACTTAAATACTCTTACTTTATAAGAGTATTTTTATATTTTCATATAATCTTCAAATAAAACAATTGAAAAACATTGTTATTTGAAAATGGATCATAAGACCAACACATTTATATAAAAAAAAACCTTCACTAATCTACTAATAATCATTAATTGATATATTTTTATAAATATATTTTTAATATAAAATATTTTTATTCACTTATAAGTCAAATTGTAAATACTATAATTTTTGAAGTATCTATTGCAAGATTGCCAAATGTCGTATGGTAGAATTTATAATGAACCTGATAAAAACATATATATTTTAAATTATATTTTTCAACAAGACAAAAGTATTATAATGGGTTTAACCTCAGCAACCTTATACCCTACCCTAATTATTAAGATATAACATTAATGAAAAATGGAGCTTGATCCAATTGGGTGAAGGAGAAGCCACCCTTAGGCTGAATAAATAGGCCGACTCCATAGTTCATGTCCATGGTTTTGTAATTCTGACCAAATCAATCCAACTCCAAATTTGAACCCTACCTGTGACAAGTTTCAACCATGGATTGAGAAACTCACATGTGATTATAGGATATAGTAACAATTAGAAAAGAAAGAAACTTAAATATATTAAAGGCTTAAATTTTAAAAAAGCTTTTATAAAATAAACGAAAATTACACTTAATTAAATTTTTAATTGAAACTTAACAATTAATAAAGTTTTTCGTTGAAACCATTACGGGTTGTTAAATGATGGCATGGTGTATTGATTAATTTATTAATTATTTTTACAATGATTTGATTGGTTTTTTTAAATATTTTACAAAGATTTTTTAGTTTTTAAGCCTGAAAATTATTAAAATATTAAAAATATAAATATTCTAAATATTATAACATTATTATGAATAAATGAAGATGTTATTAAAATATTATAAAAATGAGAAACTATAGAAAATTATAAAAAATTATTAAATGATAAAAATGTTAAAAGTTATTTAAAAATTATAAAATTGGTTATTTTTAATTTAAAAATATAATTTTTATAATTTTCTAAAAATTATTATAATATTATAATAATTTCTAATCATTTAAAAAATAACTCCTTAATATATTTTTTAAAATCTATATTTTTTATTTAAAATATAGAAAATCGTAGAAAAATTATTAAGTATTATAATAACTACTCAATTTTGTTTTCTTGACACACCTTATCAACCTCCCTCACATAACCTCTCGTCAACCAAAATCATTATTCATCATTCACCTTAAGCCACCAACAAATTCATTGTCACTCAAACCTTCACTCGATACGCATAGAAGCTCAACCACCATCACACTTCAAGTTTCTCTTTTTATTATTATCAAAATCAAAGATTTCAAACCTTCAAAATAACAATTTTTATATTATAAATAAATTTTATAACTTTTTAATAACTTTTGTATTATTTTCTATAACCTTTTTAGAGTTAATCATTTTAATAAATTTTCTATGTTATCTATTTTTTATAATATTTTAATAACTTCTCATATTTTCATTTTATTTTAATAATATTTATAATTTTTTCTATACTTTTATACAATTTTTATAGTTTTTAATGTTTCTATTTTTTTTTACAATTTTTAATTTAAATGTCGAAAAATCTCTCGTAAAATAATTTAAAAAAGCAATTAAGCCATCATAAAATAATTTGAAAATCAACTAAGCCACATTAGCGTCTTTCCATGTCAAACAGGAGTGAAGCAAAAAATATATATATTTTTAGAGGGAATGGGATTATGTTATATATTTTATGGGAGCTAAAATAATATTTCACCATTGTATTACAATTTTTATGCAACTCGAACTCAAGCCACACCTGGAGCAATAAATATCCTTAACTATCAGGCCATCACATGAGGTTCATTATATAAGTTTTTTTAGCTTATATAAAAAGAACGAAGCACATGACAATTTTTTAACTCCACTCGTGGAGATAAAAAAATGCTTTATCAATTAAGAACGAAGCCAATAATTTTGTTTTAGGGGGTAAGATGATATTATATGATTTTCCACCCACGCGCGTGCGTGTTAAAACAAACAGTTTTAGAAAATTATTTTTTTGAAGAGCGGGTTTTAACTGCAAGCGGACAATGTCAGTTATAATATTTATAGTGTCAGATGGAACACCAGAGTATTCAAGGATTGCTAAGCGGGTAAATGTCTTTATCAAGTCAAATACAAGTTAAGCAATTACTAATCTAATCGAGTCGGAAATTATTAGTGCAAATCCAAATCAAATGGTTTATACAATAAAATTAAACTGTTAATTAAACTAACTAAGCTAAGTTTTCTTCTTAATGTTTTAGATAATGTAAATGATTAAACGATGGTCGATTGATTAGTTGAGTACTAATTAAAATAATGAACCAATACCGAGTAAGTTGGTTGCCGCTCTTAGTTAGGAATCTCCTCTCGATCTCATCCTAGACTAAAAGATACTGCCTAAGATTACCTCTTGATCTCACTCTTAGTTAGGGGGTAAGATAATATTATATAATTAGGTGAGGCCAAGGCAAAAAAAAAAGCATTAAAAAGACCTAAAATAATTTATTATTTCTTTATAGGGTCAAATTTTTATTTAATTAAAGGTTAAAATTATTTAAATTGTGTGAAACCCCACACCTAACCTGATTGCTCGATCCGAATATGTGATGTAACATTACGTTACCGAAGCAACTCAGACTATCTTATTACATAATCATAAAATTTAAATCATAATTATCATTCAAATCAATTTAACCATAAATTATATTCATAATTATACATTCATAATGTCTAAGTTTCAAATTCATAATTTTATAGAGTTAGGACTCGAATCCAAACTTAACTATCAAGTTTCAATGTTATGTCTCGAGACAACGAACTTCTTTTCTCAAGACAGACCCCAATTTATTTGAGGTATTGTTGCTTTAAGTTAAATTATCTTGAGACATTAGAAATTGTGTCTCGAGAGTCTCTAGGCCAACTTCCCATGTTTTCTTATTTTAGCTTCAATGTTTGAATGCCTAGACATATCTCGAGACAAGGGGTTCTTGTCTCGAGACCTGGAATAGGGCAAAACTTAATCAGCTTCGATGTTTCCTTGTCTCGAGACAAAGGGCACATTATCTTAAGACCTAATTGAAATTGTCTCGAGACTATTTAGACAATATCTCGAGATATTAAACATTTAGATAAACAATAAGGTAAATTTTGTTTTTGTGGTCTCGAGACACGTTCATGTGGTCTCAAGATTCAATGGTAAAATGACCTAAAATGCACATTTTCAAGTGAACAAAATATACCTTAAGCATACCTATACTTTACCTTAATGTAGGATCATCAATTTAACACATACAAACACAATTAAACATTATTAAATGATAACCATCCATGCATCATTATCTAACCAACTAATACACATATTCAAACACCTATAATCTAACATAATTATCTACTAATTCAAGGATGAAATTCACTTTTATAACTCTTTTAGATCAATTACTAAATATATCAAAATGCAAACTCAACAGCAAGTCACAAATACCCTAGGTACATGCCATGTAACTCAAAACTCATATATACATACAAAAGAGGTAATAAAGCGTGTTTTGAGTTGAGTTGTTAAGTTGGATGCTTGACCACTTTAAGTCTACGTCTACTCATGTCCAAGGCTTGCACACAAAAACAAAAATAACCATACGCTAAGTATTAAATACTCAATAATGCTAATATAATTCAAATTCAATATATATAATTCGATTAAGCAAACAAATAAACATAACACTAGCTATTTTACTTTATCACAAGTTCAACAATCACATCATTTCCCAACTTCCTCATTCACTACATATTTCATTATTTCATACTTACATATTCTTATGTACTCAATAATTCAACATATCATTCAATGTTATTTTCATTACTTACTCATTTTAGCCCCCTAATAACTGGCGATAGTCATTAGGACGAATACTCACATCTATATAATGGTTAAGTCCACAACTGTAACAGCCCGATTTTGGGCCTAGTCGGAATAGTGGTTTCGGGACCACAAATCCGACGAGAGAAAATATGGTTATTATTATATTTTTATGGTCTACAATTTCACGGAAAATTTTCGTAAAAATTTCGTTCGAAAATTTCGACGTTTGGGCACTCAATTTAGTCAAAAGGACTAAATTGTAAATAGTGCAAAAGTTGAGTTTTATATGTAGAAGTATCTAATTGATATGAAATTTTAAATTGGAGGTCTTTATGTGGTAATTAGACCATTAGTTAGTTGATGGACAAAAATAGACATAAGAAATGAGAGAAATAGATTTTTTTTAAGTGGGGGCATATTAGTCATTTGGTAATAAAAAAAATAAAATGGGAAAAAGATGACAAAAATCATCATCTTCCTCATTAGTTGCTGCCGAAATTTGAAGGAAGCCATAGCTAAGGTTTCTTTGCTTTCTCAAGCTCATAGTAAGTGCATCCTAGCCCCGTTTTTAATGTTCTTCGCATTTTTGGAATCCTCGTAACTCGGTTTAGCTTATTCTAGCAATAATTCGCGTTAGGGCTCATATTTGGAAAAATACCCATAGGTGAAATGTGTTTATTTTGCTGTTTTATGGTGGAATATGAAGCTATAAATTATGTTAAACAATTTTTGCTAAGCGATTTTAAGCGAAAACGGGTAAATAGGCATAATCGGTAAAAATAATTATTGTTCATAAGTGTATGTTAGAGTGAGAATTTGATGTTGCCATAGAAGGGAAAAATGTTCAGCATGTCATAAAACCTAAGAATAAGTGATGAAGTTTAATTTCCGAGCTTGGGGACAAAAGTGTAATTATGCAAAAGTTTGGGGGCAAAATTGTAATTTTTCAAAAAGTTGGGTGGTGGATTATTTTAATGAATGTGAACATTAAATGAGTTAAATTTGCTATTATAGATCAAGAAAGACGTGAAGATTATCTCAAACGAGGAAAAGAAAAGATAGTGGAGTGAAGTGCAATATTACGATATTTTGCACCGAGGTAAGTAAACACGTGACTTGATGTATTATTTTGACATTAATTGATATATGTTGAGATTTATTTGGAATTAAAATAAATGTTTGGCCATATCCTAAAAATGTTGTTAAATCGGGAAAGGTGGTAAAGGGTTGCAATATATGATTTATGGGTTGAACACTCGGAATAAGCCGAAGTATGTTGTACATAAAGGGGTTGCTGTGTGCTGATTCCCCGATTCATTGGTGGTGCTATGTGCGATATCCACCGTATCTTTGAAATGTGAAAGGGGGTTGCTATGTGCTGATTCCCCCGAGGGGTTGCTAAGTGCTGATTCCCCAGTTCATTGGTGGTGCTAAGTGCGATATCCACCGTATCTCTGAAATAAAAAGGGGGTTGCTATGTGCTGATTCCCCCAAGGGGTTGCTAAGTGCTGATTCCCCGATTAAGTGGTGGTGCTAAGTGCGAGATCCACCAATAACGGTTAACATTCCGAGTGCTCAACGAAAAAGTGTGGAAGGTGAATATTTCCATATGGTGGAAATTTTTATGGGGCAAATATTGAGTTGGATACTAAATCGATCCATGTATGAGATGGGAGAAAATATCAAAAACGAAAAAAGGAACGATTTAGTTATAAACTGTGTTGAACAACAGCAGATGGGTAACTTTGAAAAATCACCATAAATGGTGGAAAATGAATGGGAAGCTGAATAATATATGAAATTGAAGCTGAATGTGTCTATTTTCATATGAAATAAATAGAATAAGCAAAAGAGTTGTATTTTTGGAGATATCTGAATTTTACTGAAACAGGGCTGGATTGATTTCGGGATCCCCTGTTCTAACTTTGGAAAATCACCAAAAATTGTATAAAAATAATTATGGTGTTAAATTTATATTCCTGGATTCCTTATTGACTCTATTTTTAATAGAAACAAGCGAAACCATTTTTAAAATTTTGTACAGAGAGTTAAGTGATTTTTTTGAGGAAGGGTCAGAACCGTTGGGCAGTGAAACAGGGGAAGTTTTAATGAATAAACTGTACTAATTGGCTGGGTAAAAAATTCTGAAATTTTTATGGTGAAATGGTATATGAGTCTAGTTTCAGGGAAAATTTACGAAACTCAATTTGGAGCCCTGTAGCTCCGGATAAAAATAAATTAGCGACTATGACGCAGAAAAACAGTTTGCTGGAAATTGCCTAAACAATGAAGTTATTCATGAATAAGTTTATATTTTGGTGTAGTTATGTGAGTAATTACTTATTTATCATGTGTTTACTTACTAAGCTATATGCTTACTCGATTTTATTTTTCCCTTTATTATAGTGACTTCCGACAACTCGGAAATTTGGAACGAAGTCAGACAATCATCCACACTATCCTTCACACTTGGGGTATTTTGCTACTATCGTTCCGGAAAATTATGGCATGTATAGACGACTTATGAAATATGGAATCATCATGTAAATATATGTTATGGTTTGATTTAAAATGTGGTGTTCATTAATAGTTAAATTGTGAGTATTATTATAAATGAGTTTGGTTGATATATATATATTGGATTGTGATTTAAATTTGCAGGAGGTTTAAGCAAAATTAAGCAGAAATGCTGTCGAAATTTTTTTTAAAAAAGCACAAGGGACCGCGCATGAAGAGAGTAGACATGAGACACATGGACAGGATGAGGCTCGAGAAGCCTTCCTCCGAATGATGAGTGATTGGTATACAGAATATGTCCGTGTAAATCCGAATGTTCCACCTCCTCCACCCCCTCCTATTCCTCCGCCGGTCCCCGTAGCTCCACGAAGTGCTGAATTGGTGAGATCAAGTAAACCACCCGTTGATAGAATTCGAAAGCATGGGGCTGAAGATTTCAGGGCCAATGTTGATGATGATCCGGAAAAAGCCGAGTTTTGGCTTGAAAATACTATCCAGGTATTTGATGAATTATCTTGTACTCCTGAGGAATGTTTGAAATGTGCTGTGTCTTTATTGAAGGATTCGGCATACCGTTGGTGGAAAACATTAATAACGGTGGTTCCAAAAGAAAGAGTTACTTGGGACTTCTTTCAGGAAGAATTCAGAAAGAAATATGTAAGCCAACGGTTTATTGATCAGAAGCGCAAAGAGTTTCTCGGATTGAAACAGGGCCGAATGTCAGTAGCAGAATATGAACGGGAGTTTGTCCGGCTTAGTAAATATGCCCAGGAATGTGTGCCTACGGAGGCTATTATGTGTAAAAGATTTGAAGAGGGGCTAAATGAAGACATCAGATTACATGTTGGAATTTTAGAGTTAAAAGAATTTGTGGTATTAGTTGATCGTGCTTGCAAAGCTGAAGAGCTGAGTAGAGAAAAGAGAAGGGCAGAGATGGAAGCTCGAGATGTAAGGAAGAGGTCAATGGGCAGAACATTTCAATCTCACCCGAAGAAGTTTAAAGGGATGGATCCACGACCAACCGGTTCAGTTGGGTATTCACGCAGAGACCGAGGGAGGTCATATTCCGGAACTACAACTCGAGCTACCTCAGTGGCAAGTGTGGGTAATGTAGGAAACACCAGACCTGAATGTCAACAGTGTGGCAGGCGACATACTGGTGAGTGTTGGGGATTTAAACGAGCTTGTTTCAGATGTGGTTCCCAAGAGCATTATGTAAAAGACTGCCCTGAGAGAATAGAAGAAGAAAGATTACAAAGAGCTGGATCGGGTGATGTTGTCAGTAGAGGCAGACCACCGAGAAGTGTGGGAAGCAAAGCCAGTGGTAAGAGTGTGATAAAAGATGCAGCTGGAGGATCAGAAACTAGAGCGCCTGCCAGGACTTATGCTATACGCGCTCGAGAGGATGCCTCATCTCCCGATGTGATTACTGGTACATTTTCTCTTCATGATATTGATGTTATTGCTTTGATTGATCCCGGCTCTACTCATTCATATATATGCATGAATTTGGTGTCTAGTAAGAAATTGCCTGTTGAAAACACTGAATTTGTAGTTAAAGTATCAAATCCTTTAGGCAAATATGTCTTAGTCGATAAGGTTTGCAAGAATTGTCCCCTGATGATTCAAGGTCACTGTTTCCCGGCTAATTTGATGTTGTTACCATTTGATGAGTTTGATGTTATTTTGGGGATGGATTGGTTGATATTGCATGATGCCAAGGTAAATTGTAGACAGAAAATTCTTGAATTAAATTGTGAAAACGGTGAAATTCTCCGGGTTGAAACAAAGGAGCCGAATAAGTTGCCTATGGTGATTTCGCACATGTCTGCTCAGAAATACTTGAGAAAGGGATGTGAAGTTTATCTTGCTTATGTGCTGAACACGGATATTACTGGGTCAAAGCTTGAATCAGTGCCGGTAGTTTGTGAATTTCCAGATGTATTTCCAGAGGAATTGCCTGGGTTACCTCCGATTAGAGAAGTTGAGTTTTCTATTGATCTGTTACCTGGTACTGCACCGATTTCTATTGCACCGTATCGAATGGCTCCGACTGAGTTGAAGGAATTAAAAGCTCAGTTACAAGAGTTGACAGATAAAGGATTTGTGAGACCGAGTTTTTCTCCTTGGGGTGCTCCTGTGTTATTTGTGAAAAAAAAGGACGGCTCTATGAGACTTTGTATTGACTATCGTCAGCTCAACAAGGTGACTATAAAGAACAAGTATCCTTTGCCGAGAATTGATGATTTATTTGATCAATTAAAAGGGGCAACAATGTTTTCTAAGATTGATTTGAGGCTGGTTACTATCAGTTAAGAGTTAAAGAGTCTGATGTGCCGAAAACCGCCTTTAGAACGAGGTATGGACACTATGAATTTCTGGTAATGCCTTTTGGGTTAACAAATGCTCCAGCTATTTTTATGGACTTGATGAACCGAATTTTTCGGCCGTACTTAAACAAGTTCATGGTGGTGTTCATAGATGATATTTTAATCTATTCTCGGGATGAATCGGAACATGCAGAACATTTGAGAACTGTGTTGCAGATTCTGAGAGAACAAGAGGTTGGATTCTTGGGACATATAGTTTCAAGTGAAGGTATTCGGGTTGATCCAAGCAAAATTTCAGCAATTGTTGATTGGGAGCCACCAAAGAATGTGACAGAAGTTAGAAGCTTTCTGGGCTTAGCTGGGTATTACAGACGCTTTGTCAAGGGATTTTCGATGATTGCTTCTCCTATGACTAAGTTACTGCAGAAAATGTCAAGTTTGAATGGACCAATAAATGTCAACAGAGTTTTGAAAAGTTGAAGGCATTATTGACTGAGGCGCCAGTGTTGGTGCAACCTGAGTCTGGGAAGGAGTTTGTAATTTACAGTGATGCATCGTTGAATGGTCTTGGGTGTGTGTTAATGCAAGAGGGCAAAGTAATAGCTTATGCTTCGAGATAGTTGAAACCGCATGAGAAGAATTATCCGACGCATGATTTAGAATTGGCTGCCATTGTTTTTGCTTTAAGAATCCAACCTCACGAAGCCAAAACTCACTTTTGCTGAATTTAGCATACAATTTCTTTTCTCTCAGAATCTGCAACACAGTTCTTAAATGTTCTGCATGCTCAGATTCATCCCGAGAATAGATTAAAATATCATCTATGAACACCACCACGAACTTATCCAAGTACGGCCGAAAAATTCGGTTCATCAAGTCCATAAAAATAGCTGGAGCATTTGTTAACCCAAAAGGCATTACCAGAAATTCATAGTGTCCATACCTCGTTCTAAAGGCAGTTTTCGGCACATCAGACTCTTTAACTCTTAACTGATAGTAACCAGACCTCAAATCAATCTTAGAAAACACTGTTGCCCCTTTTAATTGATCAAATAAATCATCAATTCTCGGCAAAGGATACTTGTTCTTTATAGTCACCTTGTTGAGCTGACGATAGTCAATACAAAGTCTCATAGAGCCGTCCTTTTTTTTCACAAATAACACAGGAGCACCCCAAGGAGAAAAACTCGGTCTCACAAATCCTTTATCTGTCAACTCTTGTAACTGAGCTTTTAATTCCTTCAACTCAGTCGGAGCCATTCGATACGGTGCAATAGAAATCGGTGCAGTACCAGGTAACAGATCAATAGAAAACTCAACTTCTCTAATCGGAGGTAACCCAGGCAATTCCTCTGGAAATACATCTGGAAATTCACAAACTACCGGCACTGATTCAAGCTTTGACCCAGTAATATCCGTGTTCAGCACATAAGCAAGATAAACTTCACATCCCTTTCTCAAGTATTTCTGAGCAGACATGTGCGAAATCACCATAGGCAACTTATTCGGCTCCTTTGTTTCAACCCGGAGAATTTCACCGTTTTCACAATTTAATTCAAGAATTTTCTGTCTACAATTTACCTTGGCATCATGCAATATCAACCAATCCATCCCCAAAATAACATCAAACTCATCAAATGGTAACAACATCAAATTAGCCGGGAAACAGTGACCTTGAATCATCAGGGGACAATTCTTGCAAACCTTATCGACTAAGACATATTTGCCTAAAGGATTTGATACTTTAACTACAAATTCAGTGTTTTCAACAGGCAATTTCTTACTAGACACCAAATTCATGCATATATATGAATGAGTAGAGCCGGGATCAATCAAAGCAATAACATCAATATCATGAAGAGAAAATGTACCAGTAATCACATCGGGAGATGAGGCATCCTCTCGAGCGCGTATAGCATAAGTCCTGGCAGGCGCTCTAGTTTCTGATCCTCCAGCTGCATCTTTTATCACACTCTTACCACTGGCTTTGCTTCCCACATTTCTCGGTGGTCTGCCTCTACTGACAACATCACCCGATCCAGCTCTTTGTAATCTTTCTTCTTCTATTCTCTCAGGGCAGTCTTTTACATAATGCTCTTGGGAACCACATCTGAAACAAGCTCGTTTAAATCCCCAACACTCACCAATATGTCGCCTGCCACACTGTTGACATTCAGGTCTGGTGTTTTCTACATTACCCACACTTGCCACTGAGGTAACTCGAGTTGTAGTTCCGGAATATGACCTCCCTCGGTCTCTGCGTGAATACCCAACTGAACCGGTTGGTCGTGGATCCATCCCTTTAAACTTCTTCGGGTGAGATTGAAATGTTCTGCCCATTGACCTCTTCCTTACATCTCGAGCTTCCATCTCTGCCCTTCTCTTTTCTCTACTCAGCTCTTCAGCTTTGCAAGCACGATCAACTAATACCACAAATTCTTTTAACTCTAAAATTCCAACATGTAATCTGATGTCTTCATTTAGCCCCTCTTCAAATCTTTTACACATAATAGCCTCCGTAGGCACACATTCCTGGGCATATTTACTAAGCCGGACAAACTCCCGTTCATATTCTGCTACTGACATTCGGCCCTGTTTCAATCCGAGAAACTCTTTGCGCTTCTGATCAATAAACCGTTGGCTTACATATTTCTTTCTGAATTCTTCCTGAAAGAAGTCCCAAGTAACTCTTTCTTTTGGAACCACCGTTATTAATGTTTTCCACCAACGGTATGCCGAATCCTTCAATAAAGACACAGCACATTTCAAACATTCCTCAGGAGTACAAGATAATTCATCAAATACCTGGATAGTATTTTCAAGCCAAAACTCGGCTTTTTTCGGATCATCATCAACATTGGCCCTGAAATCTTCAGCCCCATGCTTTCGAATTCTATCAACGGGTGGTTTACTTGATCTCACCAATTCAGCACTTCGTGGAGCTACGGGGACCGGCGGAGGAATAGGAGGGGGTGGAGGAGGTGGAACATTCGGATTTACACGGACATATTCTGTATACCAATCACTCATCATTCGGAGGAAGGCTTCTCGAGCCTCATCCTGTCCATGTGTCTCATGTCTACTCTCTTCATGCGCGGTCCCTTGTGCGGGAACCGGCTTGTTACTTTCAACATCATCTGCCATACTTCGATTAGGATCCATTTACTATATAAAACAAAATTTTAAATTGTCAGAAATCATCACACTATCACAATATATTGATGGCATGTATAGACTGACTTTCACACATATTTTATTGGTCCGAGAACCGACTAAACCGTAGCTCTGATACCACTAAAATGTAACACCCCTTACTCGTATTCCGGCTCGGAACAGAGTATGAGGTATTACTAAGTTTTTTTTAAAAAAAATTTAGTAATACCTCATACTCTGTTCCGAGCCGGAATACGAGTAAGGGGTGTTACAACAACTATCTAGGAATTTGAACTATCTTATTCTACCATTTCGGGTTGCCCGACAATGATGGTTTTTAGTTTTTGTCTAGATTATTTTGTTCTACCATCACGAGTTGCCAACAACAATGGTTTTAATATTTTCTCACGACCCTCAAGGAATTAAAGCTAGTAAATCACTATATCGGTGACCCTATAGCATGCCAATTATACTCGGATTAAGTCTAACATCATTTAATGGGCCATGATCATTATTATCACTATTATAACACAATCATCATAATATCAAGATCTCAATATAACATATATATAAATCACAATTCAAGCATTCAAGGTTGATTTAAGCAATCACAACATCAAATTCATCATTTTCCTAGTTTGGAAAAATATACGATTACCTTGACAAGTACTTTATATTCAATTATAACGACTTACTAGGCTACAAACAAGTTATTGACATCTAATTATTAAAGTACAAATTGCAAAAGCTATTCGATGTTTGCATTTTCCTTTCCTTTCACCTTTGACGTTCCAACGTCGTCTTTGGCTACTTTTGATAATAAAATTATGAAAACATCGTTAATCAAACAATTCAACACGAAGCTAACAAAATCAAACATGAATGCATTTAATTCAATTTAGTCTTTTACAACCCTAAAATTTGAAACTTTCAAATTGCATAATCTATCCAATCGAATTTAGATATGAATTAATAACTATAGAACAAGGACCTCTAACTTCCCATTCATACCATAAATTTCTAAAAGTTTTTAATTGATTCAATTTAATCCCTATTATATAACAATAATTAAAGTTTTCAAACCTGAATTTGAGCTTAAATCAACATCCTATATCACATTTAACTTATTCTTATCATGATTTTATCTAATTTTTAGTATGCATGGATTGAATCTTTCCTCAAGTTTCTTAACAATAGAAAGCCAAACCTAAACTTACTAAATCACTACATTAAGTAGTGGATCATTACTATCTATCATATTTTAATAAAATTTCAACAAAAAATTTATGAAAATAACTCACCTACACCCTTGTTTGAAGAACCGCAAAAGAAGGAGAGAATGAAAAGGTTCTTAGTTTCTTTTCACCACTACCATATTTTAATACATTAAACTTTATTAATTAAAATTATTATAATATGTCTAAATTTAAATAAATAAATATATACTTATCCACTTGAGAAATCATTAATTTTACGGATGATAATGATGATGTTCCTCCATTAACATATTATCTTTATGATTTATTTATTCAAAAGTCCTTACTATAACATCCAACTAGTCCTTTAAATAAAAATTTAATAGTGATTATACTTCTATGATTTAGTTTTTGTATTATAATTATCAATCCATTTATGCTAATTCTATTAAATAATTTAATTTATCACTATTGTAGACGATATATGAATTTTCACTTTCGGAACTAATCATTTCGTTTTAACAATTTAACTCCAAAATTAAAATTTCTTAACACCATTGGAAAATGAATCATTACAAATTAAATATTTTTATTTTTGGAGAGCCTAAAAAGTAATTCATCCATTTGATCCAGAGGACCAAGACTCCTATCTTCCCTTTCTTACTACTCCCCTATTGTCGGTGGTTAAATACCAATATTATATATTTTTATCTATACTATTATTTAAGATTCTAACCAAGTTAGTGTTACCCTCAATTGGGTCATCAACTTGGCTAGGGAAATTATGGAAATGTCATTCCGTAATTAAAATGAGTTTTATTATTCAAAAGTACTTTAATATTTCTATTTAAAAAAATAAAAAGATGCTTATAATAAGTGTAGACCCGAATCAATTGTATTAGTAAAACCTTTAGTTTACCAGTCAACTAAAGCTTTATTTTGATATATTTATACAATTATACATATTTCACATTTTGTTATGCACATTTTAATTTTAAACACATATTTGTGTTATATATTTGTGGTTGCCACACACATATGTGTGTGATATGATTTCTAGTATACACTAATGTTTTTGCATCATATTCACATATTCACATCATAATTTGAAATTTAAATATAGTACCTATACTATTATTTAAACCCATGATTGAGTTGGCGTCACAAGTCAACCGAGCACTAATTCGGTTAGGGAAATTACAAAAATATCCTTCAATATTTAAAATATTTTATATTTTTCTAGGGTACTTTAGTCTTTTTATTTTTTTTAAAAACCGCTAAATAATTTGCATACAGTAGGATTTGAACTTATGGCATTTGGTTAACAAAAGTTTAATTTTACCACTCAACTAATACTTTATCAAGAAATATTTTATATATTTTAATTTTATCATGCACACTTTATTACCTCTATCCTCTATCAATTGTATATATAAATATATTATTAATGTTATTAATTGAGTTAGTGTCACAAATTAACTTGACATCAACTCAAGATTGATGACAACATTTTGATAAACAATTTTAGTGCATTTAATATTCTTAATATGATGTATTTTCATGTTTAAATTTTATTTTCTTTACAATTTAATCTATTTTTTTCATTTTAATATCGCACATATTGTGTAATAGCCCTTTTTTAGTGGTACCGAAAATGATGGTTTCGAAACCCAATTTTCAATGATTGAATCTATAAACATTGTTATTAATATTTACGAGTCTAATATGGTGTTATATTGAATTATAATCTGGTAATTTTATTGATCAGTTAGTAATTAAAGTACAAGGACTAAATTGTAATAACTGTATAAATTAATCGCAATTGATTTTTATTAGTTAAAAAGGCTTAAATGGTATTTATTCAGGGATTTAAGTGGCAAATAACCACTTTTCAAGAATAGTGGACGGTTGGGGCATTTATTTAAGTGAAAAATAATGTTAAAATTAAAATGAAATTTTGTTAAAACATTAGTAAAAGTTGTCATCTTCATTTTTTCTTCTTTCATAAATTTTATGTTTTTGATATCGTGGTAGCTCAATTTACTAACCTAGGTACTATTTTGCGAAACTGTTAAAGTTTATAAAAGCCACGATTGTTGTTTCTTGAAGCTTTTGATGTTAAATGGTAGGATTTGAAGCTTAGATATGAAAAGGACCAATTTTGAACATAGGGACTAAAATGCATAAAATTTGAAATTTGATATTATAATTCTGTAAATTTTTTTTCAAGAGGGCTATAGAAGGATGAGATTGAAATCGGTTTCGAAATCGAAGCTTAAATTTGAAAGTTAGCGCAATTTCGGTTTTAGGGGCTAAATTGAATAAAATGAAAAATTTTAGGGGATTTTTTGTAAAACAAAATCGAACTAGCATGTGCATAAAAAAATTGTTATAAGGTATTTGAAACTGATACATTGAAATGAATTACCGTATAGATCAAGATTTAAATCAATCGATAGATAATTGAAGAAAAGAATAATTGTAGATTAGTCCTCGACATTGCACTTATTGTAGTTTTGGTCTGGTAAGTTCATATGATGTGTATATATATGTAAATGTAATGTATGTGTTTGAATTATGAATTTATATTGTGTGAATGTATTTTGGATTGTATACAAATTGGTACAAAAAGGTGAGAAATGGACTGAATTGTAATGAATTGATCGGAAGTATTAAATGTGTCCGGTTAAATGTATGAAAGGATAGGATACAATTGACATGCCAATAGGGTTGATTGCGCGTTGTACTGGTTATGTAAAAGAGATGATACAATGTATACTAAGGTATGGAGAATTCACTGACTGTGTCGGAATCTAACATTTGTTGCGACCTATCGAGTTATGTCTCTACGAAGACCTTGGTGTAGTGGAGGGATGTACTATTATATGATATATGTACTTACGGGCTTTGCACTTCGGTGCGCTGGTGTGGTGTAGTTACTGCTCTGATGAGCAATCTGGTGTGGTGTAGTTACCCGATATCCATATCTGTTCATTATAGTTCATCGGACTAATCAGCAAATGAAAAAGGGAAATGATAAAATGATGATATATATTGTGATTGAAAATGTCTATATGTGATTGGATTGATATAAATGATATTTATATATATATTTAATGATTCTGATAGAGTAGCACTGAATTGAATTATATTGTACAGATTGAAATGTTATAAGACTCGCATTTGATGAACTCACCTTATTGTTGTTAAATGTGAAAATAGGAAAATTGTATAGTTAGCTAATTTGTTACGTTAATTGTGAATTGAGGTGAGTTTACTGTTTTAAAACCTATGAACTTGCTAAGCATTCAAAATGCTTACTCTGTTTTGTTTTCTATTTCTGTAGTGGTCATTTTGCGAAACACATCGATTGAATCACCTTAGAGCTCACTCTATCCAACTTCTAACTTGGTAGACTTTTAAACATTATGGATTAGGTTATGTGGAATGTATATAGGCAATGTTATATATAAGTGTATACCTTGAATGATGGTGTTTTGAATATCAAATGTGGCTTAACTTTGAATGGCTCTCTTTTATGTGCTCAAGTGTGAATGATGGTAATGTGTTAGGCTTTAGTTGAGGTATATAAATGGTAAAGTTAATGATGATGCTTTAGTACTTATTGATAGTGAATGGTATTCTCTATGTGAGTAACGGTTGACGATTTCATAGGATGATATGTCTAGCAAAGTACCTATTTGATGGTCATTGGTATGCTTGGTTGGTATATGAAATTGCCATGCATGGAATAAGTGTTTAATTCAAATGGTATGAATTGCTTAGGTAGAAATTAAATTGTTGTGATGTAAATGCCAAATATGACATGTTAGAATTATGGATTGAGGAATGGTTGAATTGTGATACATTGGTATGGTTTGAATTGATTTGTGCAAGTAGTAATGTGTGCTCAAAAGCACCATATGAGTTTAAGTCTTGTTTTGGCATGAAATAGGACCAAAATGTGATATGCTTGGACTTTTGGCAAAAAGTATCAATACTATAGGTTGAAGTGTTGGTACTTTACCAAATGAATAGTATTGTAAAATGATAGAATGCCAATTTAGTATTGATACCAGCATACATTATCGATACGGATTGACTTATGTCCAAAATTTTGAAAATGGCAAAATGCCAAAACGGTATCAATACATCCTATCAGGAGCATCAGTACCTTATTCCAAATATCGATATTTATTATTTTTTAACTTGATTTGAGAAACATCAAAGTTATGGATGGTATCGGTACCTGACTTGGGTATCGATACCTATGCTCATAGTTTGAAAAGTTTGCAATTTGGTCCTCATTCATGCTCGGGTCAACTTTAGAGCTTTCGTAAGCTCGATTGAGTTCGGTTTTGCTTGTATACTATGATGTGCATGCAATTATGATAAGAATTGATGATTGAATGAATTATTGTTGAGATTTGAATGTGAATTGATCATGTAACAGTAATAGCATCCCGTAGCTCAGGTCCAATGGCTGGGCAGGGTGAGGGGTGTTACATATTGCATGTGTTATTATTAATTAGTTTCAAACCACATGTTTAATTATTTATTGTACATTATTTTTAAGCACACTCTTATATTCTAAATACGTAGTTTTCACACATGTATGCCTATGATAGAATTTCTAGTAATTATATTATGGGTGTAACATTGTAGGTCAAAGTTAAAGGTGGGCAGAGAGATGCAAAAGTCAAAATTGAAGAAAGCTCCTACAAGTGTAATCAAGCTGAGTCGAGCCCGAATACTACTATGCTCGACTAGAAATTTGGAGCTCGATACTCAGCTCAAGCTTAACACAAGATATAATTGAGCTACAGTGCTTGAGCTCGACTTAATAATTAAGTTTAGGGTTAATAATATATATTAAAGGCAATAATATAATTTAGTACTATAAAAATATGAAAAGCTCGATAAGATTTATAAGACATTCGATATAAGATTACTAAGCTCAAATTCTAACTCGATAAATACCGAATCAAATTTAAATTTTTTCAAATCGAACTCAAATAATTTACAAACACCAATATTTTATTTACATCCTTAAAACCTCCCACATCACACACACTCTGTCACTGTTGATTACGAAAGTGAAGCAACACCCACAACCATCTAAAGTATGGTTAAAGCGAACTTAGATACTGACTGGTCAGGCCGGCCTGTCGTGCTCACCGGCCCATCTTATATTCTCTTCTTTGCTTTCATATAGGCGGTGGCCTATCACTTCAAATTAATACCCACCTTAAGCCTCTGATTTCTTAATAGTTCACACCATACCATTGCATTACAAAAATTTTTATACCAAATAATAATTAAAACATAATAAATTTGATGTAAATTTTTAAATTTTTAAATAAATATAAATATAAATATCTTAAATATGGTGTCAAATTTGTCAATGCATCAATAAAATAAGGGGAAGGTTTTCTAAAATTTTATATAAATATAAGTATCTTAAATACAATGATCTTGTAAAAAAATAGAATTTAAGTGTCAGATGTGTCGATGTATAAATAAAATAAGGGGAAAGTTTTCTAAAATTTATATAAACGTAAGTATCTTAAATACGATGATCTTGTGATAAAATGAAATTTAAATGTCAAATACGTCGATATATAAATAAAATAAAGGGAAATTTTTAAAAATTTTATATAAATATAAATATCTTAAATACGAAAATCTTGTTACAAAATGAGATTTAAATGTGCATTGTTTTCTAAAATTTTAGGACATTTCTTTTATCTCTTGAACCACTCCTATAGCTTGCTTCGTGCAAGAAAAGGACGCACACCAAATCATTCATATATTTTCACCCTTTTGTCGATATATAAACTATTTTTTATTTGCAATAGGTGAGTTGTATGTTTTAATTAAATTACTTCTAGTTTCTTTAAAAAATACAAGATTGAAAATTTTGATTTTATGAGAATTTAAAGTTTTAAATAAATAACAAAAAGCAGATGAGAATGCAAATTCAAAACCTATAAAATATAAAAATAGTCAATAAAACCTAATATAATTGGTCTCAAAACTGAAAAAATAATGAAATATGATTGATTTTAACATTAAATCTTATTTTTTTATTTTAATAGTAAAATGCCGTCTAAGATTGTTTCCTACCATCATTGCATTTTGACTTTAGATTTGCACTAAAATAATTTAGATTGTACAAGGAAAATTCAAGAACTGGGATCAAGTTCACCTAAACCATGGAACTCTTTTGCCAATTAACCCTTAATCAATGGAAGATTTTGCTCCTTTTACCCAATTTCAATTGATTATAGAAAATTATATCTTTTTACCTATCATCGGTCATGACGTATCTACAAGAACGAATTTAGTAATTAATTTTCCGCATATATATTAGTCCTCAATAGCAATCAATATTGGTAAGATTCTATACCGACTTGGACTTGATAGATTTTATTTCATTCAGAGGAAGATTTTGGACAGTAATTCCATGAATTCGAGTTGACACAAATGTATATTTGATAATAAAAAATTTTATATTTAGATTTAATTTTAAAATTATTTTTAAATTTTAATGGATAAATCTCGAAATTACACATGAAATTTAGTTTAATATGTAACGTTATAGTGAACTTTGGTTTTCTGTAATTTTATACATGAAATTTTGATTTGATTCAATTTTCACAAACTACTAACACAATGATCAATATAGCATCATTTTAAATTTACATATTTCATACACAAATAATTAAATTTATCCAATATAAAGATAGATCAATGCAATTGTTTCTTTAAATGTGTAAAATTGAATTATAATTAAACTGTCACGTATACATTTGATCTATGATTAAAATTTCATGTGTATAACTGTACCAATAAGTCAAAATTCATGTATCAAATTGCACATTTAATTAAATTTTATGTGTACCTTTGAGATTCATCCCGATTGAATTAGATCAAAGTGTCTGGTTAAAATTCAATATATTAGTTTTGTTTTGGGTAAACTACACTTGGGGTTGCTAAACTATTAGTAAGTTTGTACTTTTATCATTCAACTTAAAAAAGTTACAAAATAGTCATTAAACTATTCAAAAATTTTCATTTAAGTCACTCTATTATTCAAAGCTTTTATTTAAGTTAATGGGTTATTAAGTTTTTTTTTAAAGCCTGGCTAGTGAGCTTTAAGCGGCAATTTGACAACCGGTACAATGAATCAATACCCATCGACAAGTAGAACAAACTTTAGATTCAAGTCAATTTGATGGTTAGTGTCAAAGATCAAAAAAGAAAGTTGTTTGGATTTTGATTTGTATATTCATGTTCAAAGTTGTTTCATAAAAAAAATGAATTGTAGAAGAGAAAGGCTTTCTATGGTGCGATCGTAGAAGGTCATATAGTCAAGGGTGTAGCTAGGTAGGGTCCCCTAAAATAGAAAAGTTTTCTTTTAACCCCTTTAGAATTTATAAAATTTTAAATTAGAAATAGTAAAATTACACTTTTGCCCTAAAAAATGATAAAAAAATGATTTAATCTTTTAAAAATTTAAAGATAAAATTATTAAAACGGTAAAATTATATTTTTACTATCATTAAAATATACAACTTAATTCTGCCCACCCCAAAAAAATTTTTCTGACTTCGCCCAACCATACAACAAGTTTAACAATCTAGGGACTTAAATGAAAATTTCTGAATAATTAAATGATCATTTTGTAATCTTTTGAAGTTGATTGACTAAAATATAAACTTTTTAATAGTTTAATAATATTTTTTTATTGCTAATTTAGGTAACAATAACTTATTAATTATAAAAAGAACATACCTATAAGAAAACAAACATGCACCTATCTTTAAATTTCAAAACTAAAAACAAAAAATGTTTATAAAAACGAGCACAAAACGCCGAAAGAGAAGTCGTATCAATCGCCAAATGTTGGAGAGAGAATCGCTTTTAGAATGACAACCTCTAAATTGGCATTGTTTTGTGTTAATTTCACAAAATATCCTCAAACTATTATTTTTATTTTAAATTAGTCTTCAAACTCTAAAATATTTTAATTACATCTTTAAATTATCGATATTATATCAATAAAATCTTTTTATTATTTAACATAATTTAAAATAAAAATAAATCTAATATTTTATATTTTCTTAAAAACTTTTAAATCGATTTTAAAAGTCTTATTTTGAATAATTTAAGTAAGTGTGTTTCGGCTTGGAACCCACTTCTGTAAACCTTCCCCCGAGAAATTCCTCCCAAAGTCTCCTACTTTTTTTACTTTTTGCATGGCAAGATCAATAATCAATTCAAATAAATACTACTAATTTTTTCTAAAGTTTCAAACTTTGATCGCTTTTGCTTCTCAAAAAGCTGCAAATGAGTACACACTTTAAACCCACACTCTTATTTCTTCCCAACTAATGGCCTTTTCGATCTCCGTTCTATTTCCCTCTCACCATACGGCGCTGTTTCCCACTTCTCTATCTGAATGGGTTACCTCTCTACTTGCAATGCTGAGTCCGCCATTGCTGTCTGCGACCCTTACAACTGTGGTTTTCATCGCAGAAAGAAACCCCACAAAACCAAAAACAATGGCGAAATCAGGGAGTTTGCTTACGCTGATCTCGTTTCCGCTACCAGTGGTTTCTCTTCCGGCAAGTTCCTCGGTAAAGGCAGTCACGGATCTGTCTACAGAGCTGTTCTCGATAATGGCAAGTTAATCGCCGCTGTTAAAAAAACGAAGATGAACTGTAACATTCCGGCGGACAACGAGATTGAGATTCTCTCCCGAGTTTATCATCCTCGTCTCGTCAATCTCATTGGCTACAGCTCCGATACCCTTTGTGAGAATCAATTCATCGTCGTGGAATATATGCCGAACGGTTCTCTATACGATCTTTTACATTCTGCTTCTTATAAATCGCCAGGTTGGCACATGCGCGTTCGGTTCGCTTTACAGGTTGCGAAAGCGGTTCGGGCTTTACATTCGAGTAACCCGCCGGTGATCCACAGGGATATAAAATCCTCCAATGTTTTGATCGATCAAAACTGGAACGCCAGGTTGGGTGATTTCGGGCTTGCTTTAAGAGGACACGTGGAGGATGTACGGTTCAACTGCACGCCACCGGCGGGGACATTAGGGTACCTCGACCCGGCTTATTTGGAGCCGGCTGACGTCAGCACTAAAAGTGACGTATTCAGCTACGGCATTTTGTTACTGGAGATTATTAGCGGAAGACGTGCCATTGACATGAATCATAGTCCGTCGTCCGTCGTTGACTGGGCGGTTCCGCTGATCGGGGCCGGAGATTTCGCCGCGATTTGTGACGTCCGCGTCGGTTCTCCGAAGGATAAGGAGGTGGTGAGGAGTTTGATGGCGTTGGCTGCTAGGTGCGTGAGGTCTGATGCGGGGGAACGCCCCGGGATAGTCGAGGTGGTAGAGTGTTTGACGGCGGTGAGGAAGAGAGTTCATGCGAGACCTGTTTGGAGTAATCGATGGCGGTGCGTGAAAGGCGTGGATAAGTCATTGGTGAGGAACAGCCGGAAAGTATCGAGTGTGACGAGTGTAGTCGATCACGACGTTGAAGCTACCAGTGATCGGATGGCGAGAACCAAATTGATCACGGAGGCATCAGTGGCGTCGGTGGTGGTAGACACGGGCCCCGATGAGATCGAGTTGGACGATGATCACATGGCGTTGGTAAGAGGAAACCGTGGAGTAGAGACGAAAACGCCATTAATGAAGCTGAGGAAGTCGAGATCCATGGGATTTCTGCAAAGTCCGAGACCAATGAACCAAAACAGCAAAAATTACGTATCTGGAATCGTGAAACGAAGGAATTTGAGTGAATTCGATATGTCAAAATTGGGTATTGGATTTGATGATGAGAAATCCGAAAGAAAAACATCGGAAAAGGCATTAGTTTTGTCTCAGATTAACGTTTGAAAAACAGAAATATGGACGTGCTGCTGTTTGATTTCATAGAAAATAAGGAAAACTACAAAAAGGTATGTTTTAGATTATTGCTCCTTTTGATTATTTATATTATAAGAACTACATTTGTTCATTCATATGGAGGTTTTGCAGGCGCTGCTATGGCTATTATTTCATGCTTCCCGGCTTGAAACTGAAATTGCAAACTTTGAATAATATGATCTTAATTATGGTTAACGAGATAAAGTTTTTGCAATCATTAATATGCAATTTATACCTCAACTTGTCTCAACTTATATTTTGTTTACCAAGCTAGTACCTAAACACACTAACCTCCTTAATTTATACTTACATCAAATGTAATAGCTTCTCAAATTTTAAAAAATTAAAAAACTTTAAAAATAAATTAATTAATAAAAAAACATAAATTTTTGTCTCAATTCGTTCTTTATGTGGCAAAAAGTATACAAAACTTCTTTCTAATTTTTGAAATTTAAGCCAAAATCTTGTAGTCCAATAACAAAAACATTAAGAGCTTGAGTTCGATTCCAAATAACTCCATTTCTCTTCCCCGATTATCCAAAATAAATTAAAATTTATATATGCCACATGATAAATTGAGAGATTACCACATGTCATTATTAGATTGATTATAAATGCCACATCAATATAAGGTATCAATGTTAATACAAAAGTATCAACCTAAGCGACGGAATAAAAGTTAAAAATACTAAGTCAATTAAGTATTTTTGGACAAATTAAGAAGATAAACTAAGATAAAATAAAATAATGACCGGAAACTTTGACAGCAAAATAACGACCATCACATCACTTATAAAAAATTCTGAAAAAAATGTAAGTTTGTTGTCATAACTTCTACTAATTGATATAACTCTGCCAAGTATTCCAAAAAACATGACAATGCAGTGACTGACCTTCTGTCTCCTTGAATCTGTTTGATGGTGTGTGTGGCTACTATCAATAAAAACGACCCCTCCCTCATAGACTGTTATTAATGTTTTGTGGATGTAGTGTTCTGTTTTTTACTTGCTTTTGGTTCTCCTGTATGACTTGTTTTTTTCTTAAGACATAGGGCCACACCGTATCTATTGCATGATACAATGTTTTCATATGACGACAACATCCTTAAGGACCCTTTAAATGCATTAAAAAAACAGAAACGCATAATATGATGTTTGATATGACGTCATCATCATGAAAACCTTATAGAAAAACATAATACAAGTAACATAGACGCAGACCAACAAGAAGTTAAAATTTGAAGATAAAAACGGTAGCTAGGCTTTAAATTATAAGTAAAGCAATAGGTAAGAACACAAATAAATTTGAAGTAAATTTACTACTCTTGTGTTTTCAGGATCTTTTTTCCCTCATTCATGATTCAATCTCCATGTAAGAGATCCTGAACCATGCCATTCACTCGCATCTTTCAAACCCGAGCTCTACTTTGATCCTTTGCGGTATTTAAGAGTCAAGGATGTACAATTTTTATAGTAAAATGTCATGCTCACCCCCCTGCCCCTCAATGCCACAGAAAATACATACTTGCAAGTTAGAAGGTTTGTGAAAACCACAACCACAGGCTAACTTGACAGTGAAGAAGCTGAAGATACGAACTCAGGGGGCCAACCGAACAATTTTCCAAACTCGTTTTCCGTCGGTCTCTTGAGGGGAATATTCCAACCTGCCAAATAGCACACACATAATTATCAACTGGACCAACTTTCATCTGAATTTTAACCATACAATAGTTTGAAATGAGAGGTAGATCATAATAGGCTTCTGTTTTTCCTAGTGGCATTTTTTGAGAGATGTGAGTGTTGTACGCTACATTACTTAAACTCTGTTGCAAGGATTGGATATGCGTCCATAGGTATATTCAATTTTTTATAAGTTTTTCTAGTATTTCGAGGGACCTTTTGAGGATCATATTCCCAACATACCCATGTCTGGATATGGATTGAATAAGGGTGTTGGACAAGGAAAATGAAGTGTCGGAACAACATTAGTTGTGATTGGGTTGGGTCGGGGGTCGGATTGCAGGGAGCGGATGGTGAGAGAGACGGCATTGAAGGGTAAGAAGAGCTTTGAGTGACTTGGACTTGCTTGATTCACTGTTTAATGCAAATTAAACATAGAAAGCATTGTCAACCGTAAACTACTTCAGGAATTGACCTAATTATCAGCTCAGAACAGAAATAACATTATCTGAACAAGGATCCAAATCCAATGATTTGATTATTAATCGGATTCTATTTCAATCCAATATAGAAAGGTTTGGAACTTAGGATAGAATTTGGGTAAAATCCTCTTTATATTCATTATAGCAAAAGACAATGGAAGTAAACAACCTGTCATGTAAACGGGATGGCTGTCCTTGCCAAAACTCGAAACGTTCTGGTTTAAGTCTATATCCTCCCCAGTATTTAGGCTTTGGAATTAAACTCCTGCATAAAGAAAAACGTAAGGATTAATTTTTCTTGATTTTTAACCATCTGAATCTCAAGATTTTTCATATTGCTGATCATTTGAGATGATGAACACCTTTGATCGAGATTCTATATCATGATTGAACATAGAAGTAAATAGAACAAGATTGTTATCGAAGATAGAAGTAAATAGAAGAAGCACTTATCAAATCAAGGCAATAAATCCATGCCAAGCACAAATGCTTATAGAAGAATATTGGCACAAAATCAAAATATTATGATCAAACATTAAAAAGCCGAAAACTTACTCCTTGGAGTATTTTTCTTCTAGTTCTTTGTATTGCTGGTGCAGTACATGGCATCCAGGAACTACAGTACTCTGAAGCAAGAAAATAAATACGTTAATTTTTTATCAAACTGATCATTTTTACTTCTAATGGAAATTAATTTTTGAAAAAATGCCATGGACATATATTCCATGTTTCCACCACATTCTAACTGAATCTTAAATAACAGACCTGCTTGCTTACGATTGCTCCGAGTTGACTGCCTCGAGGACGACTGTGAAAGTATTGCTCTGATTCCTCATCAGAAACTTTCTCAACAGATCCTTCCACTCTTACCTGGAAATTACAGTTCATTATAGCCCATGGATCTTCGTCATGGAAACATATCAACATGCTATAAATTTGCAACATTTAATCAGATTTTGTTTCACGCCGCAGTAAACTTTCAATTAATATAGGAAATTCAAAGTTCAATAAATCAAGTTATAAGTCCACAGATCCAAAACAACTTTCCACATAAAACTGGAACATTTCAATTCATTGGACCCTCTGGAGCATATATAACTACAAGTAGCAACCACCATGTATCAGCAGGATTTCAGATAGTTCTACACCATTCACTCTGTTAGTTATGTCATTTGGTTAACATGCATAACTACAAGTAGCAACCACCATGCATCAGCAGGATTTCAGATAGTTCAACAACTTTTCGCTTTCGCACCCTTGGGAAGGCATCCATGCATGACTGTTAAACTGGCATTATCTAACTCGCCATCATTGGACTTCTCTCTTTCTCTCTCTCAATTTCTCACTCATACATACACACAGAGACACAGAGGAAAGTCTCATTCATAAGCATTGAACCGTTTTATCTTAAGTCACCATCTACCATATTTATGCTGAAGCATGGTGGTTGCTGCTTGTAGTTATGCATGTTAACTGAAAAGCATCCATGCATGAGTGAAAAACTGGCATCATCTAACTCACCATCACTGGACTTCCTTCTCACTCATATATACATAGAGACAGAGGAAAGCCTCATTCATAAGTATTGAACCATTTTATCTAAAGTCACCATCTACCATATTATTTTGATGATTATGTCTGCTCCAGATCACTTCCAACAGCCTAAAGAATCAACAGCTGGAATTCATGGTTGGTCACTAAGCTAACTCAAGCCAGAAAAGCAGTTATTCCATCCCTTCAATCCAACTTTACACTTGTCAATGGTTTCTATTTTACTACAACAGGGATGTGAGTGTCAGACATGGATGTGTACTTGGAGGGTCTTTGAATGGTCATACCTTTACATACCTATGTCCGCCTACGCATCAGACATGGATGTTGGATACTTCAAAAGAAAATGAAGAGTCAAAGTAACATAGAATTGTTCTACTTCTTGAAAATTGCAGCTGGTAGCAAACAGGGATAAAACACCCAATATTTATAACAGAAAAAGTTCCAGTATTCAAAATAAAGCAAAACATATATAAAGGAGTTCAACAGTTGGCATGAACCACACTGAATCCTAATGTCCGTTACCTTAGAAGGAACCTTAAACATTTGGGATGTTTCCCATCAAACAAAACAAGCTTAGAAAGGGAAATGATAAAGAATTGGGACTAGAATCAGTAATCTTAAATCAATAATTTGAGTCTTAGCATGCAGATGTTAGCCATATATTCGAATATGAACCACGCTTTTGAGAAGAATCATCCTATAATTTTCACGTCAACTATAGTTGATTTACTTTGACATTTTTCAGAATGGACAAGCAAAAGCCAGAATCCAACGTACTACCTGACGATTAAGCCCATCCCAGTAGAAAAGAAGTGCTGCATGAGGATTTTCTGATAATTGACGTGCCTTCTGACTTTCATAATTGGTGAACCTGCATAAAGTAAAAAACGTAAGAAATATAACAAATAATATGTAACAACATGATTTCACGACAGTAACAAAGGAACACTAACCAGACGAAACCATCCTTGTCGACCCCTTTTAGCAATACCATTCTCGATGAGCTGCAGCAGATGGTAAGATGGTAAAGAAAGATGCAGAAAAGGTCAATCAATAAACATTAAAATGTAAGTACTGAAATAACGCAATTAAAGTCTAAACTAAGCTGCTAGCAGTCATCATCACCATATCTATTTCATTAAGAACTTATAGAAGTGACGGTATATGAATTACTTTCAAGATGAAACCTGACAAGGCAGTCATAGGTTTAAACCAAATGTATAATGGCAGAGGTCGATGAAGAGTACTAACAGTCTAGCACCCATAAATTTGCATGAACTAACTTTGGGCACAAAAAGTTTCAAACAAAATGTAGATGGAAGAAGCAACAACCACTCACAACCTAAAGGCTACTCATTCACAGCTTTATCAGAAATAAAAATATATTAAAAGAATTTTACTAAAATTATGAAAACATCAGGTATAAGATCAACCAAGCGCATATTTTATATAAACAAACTCCTCCACACTTGCTTTCAACATAATTTTATAATGTTAAATGCATAAAATGTTCATTATTAAAACATGACAAACATTTTCTTACCGCGTAGTGCCATGACTATTCATTCTAAACAGTTCACCCAGTTAGGGTGGCGAATCTTCATTACTGAAGTAATTTTTGTAATTTTAAAAACTTTAGTCAATATATTCATAAGTGCAAAATTTACTTTCTTAGTTCATTTTTTCCACAATTTGGGCAGTTTAAAATGTGTGATTCTTCCAGAAGAGATGCTGCATGGAATTCACATTAGCATTTAAAATACATGTATGACTAATAACAATCAACTTTCTACCGAGTATTTTATAATTACCTCAAATAACAAGCATGATTATCATATTTAGTAGAAGGAAAAGCAAAGTTCTTCAAAAAGTTTAGCCACAATTTTAATGGTTCCCAAATTTTCTTAAGGATCCCATTGGGAGCAGGTGCCCGCAATGCTCTTATTTTGGATCCATGCCTGAAGTGGAAATGAGAGTGCTTCCATTAGATAAGAGAGAGAATCTTATGAACATGTGCTTATTTCTTCATAATATTTACCCTTAGGATAGCAGAATGAATCCAAATTGACACGTTTTATGGCTTAAAAAATCAAGGTTCAAAAAAAGAGAAAAGAAGTATGAATGAAGCAGAAAGATTGAGCAAACCAAAGAAGCATACGGTTTTCCATCTTTTCCAGTGGTTGACAATGCCATAGCATTTGGTTCCTTTAAGTTGGCAGCCATCGCATCATCAAACCATTTGCGGAACTGCAAGACACTTTACATTTAGAAAGAAATAAATACCATAAATTATTGTGAGAAAATACAAATGAAAACAAAAGGTTTTTCAAATAAAGCAAAATGGAGGAGCAGCATGTTTGTCTTGCATCCGTACCTGATCCAAAGGATCAGCCTCCACCTGCTCCTCAAGGAACTCTGGAGATATATAATTCTCTCTAAGGGATGATATGTCAATTTGTGGAGGCTTTCCAATTCGAACACACATAGAGATGCCTGGATATTGGGGAAGTTGAAGCTTATACTTTTCAGCTATAGCTGGCGGGACAAATCTACCACCTAGAAAGTGGTGAGGCCCGGAAAATTTCTTTGCACACAGTTTTGGAGCAGTCAAAGAAACCTTTCAAATTAGAAAATTTTAGTAGTTAGATATTTAATCTAAAGGGGTGCATAAGTGTTAAACAGAAAAAATGCTTCCAAAGAATCTAAGGCAGCAAAAAAGACATACCAACATGTCAGGTTTAATTCCATCACCACCAACATCACCCTCTTCAACATGCCATCCAGATGGAATATCTACAGACACAATAACAGGGGGCTTTCGTTGTGCTTGTTCATAATAATGTAAGTTAATAAGCTTCTTAATCAGATCATCAAAAGGTGGCCTTGGTGCACCTGTAAGGTTAGAAATGAATTTAGAGGCAGAATTCCGTAGTTCACAAAATTATCGAAAATAGAACTAGGATCATGAAAGATACATAAACCAAAAATGAGTGAACAAAAAGTAACCAAGAGGCACTATATGATTTAATGACATAATCTGATGGAACCGGTGAAAATTAGCTATAAAACCAGAGCAGAGATTGTATAGCTTTGCTTATTTATTAAATAAAATTGAGATATGTACATATCGATTTTGCATTAAAAAAGTACAAAATTTCTGGTAGCAGTGATACAAAATAAGATCTTAAACTATAAGACATATTAATGGGGATGAATAAGATAATCATATCAGCATGACATCAAAATATTTTTGTTGGAATCCCTATAATTAAGGATAGAAATCTGATGGTATTGGAATCCCTATAATTAAGGATAGAAATCTGTTGTGATCTCTTGTAAATAGAAACTAATCTCAGTTACTGATTCTTAGGAAATTAGGATATCAATTACTGATTCTTAGGGATTAGGATTTATTTCCTTTAAAATGATTATTTTTCTCTTTATAAAGCTGTAAACTAAAGCAGTAGCAATATAACAGAATTTTTCCTCTGAGTGTTTTTACTTGGCATCAGGGCTATAGGATTCATTCGATCCTATTTTTTTCTCTAAATTCCCTTACTAAAAATTTCTGTGGTTTAGTCCTCCAATGGGTGATATCAATGAGAATTTCTCTGAAACTGAGACATCACAAATAACTCAGAATATCAATCAGGGAATCACTCAAGGTGAAATTAATTCCTCCCTTATAATCACCAATCATCGGCTAAATGGGAAGAACTTCTTGCAATGGTCTCAATCGGTTCTTATGGTGATTCGTGGTCGTGGCAAATTAGGGTACATCAATGGAGAAATCCCACGACCAACCATGGCTGATCCTACTTATGCCACTTGGGAACTCAACAATTCAATTGTAATGGCTTGGCTAATCAATTCGATGGAAGGCCATATAAGCCGCACCTATTTTTTTTCAAAACTGCAAAAGACGTGGGATGCAGTCAAAGAAAACTACTCAGATCTTGGAAACGCCTCCCAAGTATTTGAAATCAAGCTTAAGTTAAAGGACATCCGACAAGGAACACTCGAGGTAACTCACTACTATAACAATTTGAAAATTTTGTGGCAAGAACTGGATATGTATTATGAGGCAAATTGGGGTGAAGGCTTAGAACACAACAGGTTTATGGTCCATCTCAACAATGAACGTCTTTATGAGTTTTAGCAGGACTGAACCGTGAGTTAGATGAGGTCCGTGGCCGAATTCTGGGTAGATCACCTCTTCCAACGATCGGTGAAGCATTTGCAGAAGTTAGAAGAGAAGAAAAGCGTCGTCTTGTCATGATGGGAGATTCAAAGGAACCTAAACCTATGACTCCAATTTCTAATCGTCCTACTGAAACCTCTGCTCTCATCTCCAAAGGTCCACAGCCACAAAAACAATGTGCTAGAAATGATTCTGGATCAACAAGACCATGGTGTAGTCACTGCAATCGTGTTGGTCATACAAAAGAAAAATGCTTCAAACTCCATGGCTATCCTGAAAAAAAACAGAAGGATAATAAGACTGCAATGTTATCCTCCACTACTGCTGATGATGTTCTTGATGTTCGCTTAACCAAAACACAGCTTGAGACTCTCCATAAGATACTTGGTACTCCCACTACTCATGGATCTCTAGCAACTCAAGGTACTGCCCTCAACATTGCTTTTGAATCTAATAATCAATCTCCTTGGATACTCGATTCGGGCGCCTCTGATCACATGACAGGTGACTCCACGTTGTTTCACACCTACACTCCTTGTCATAACAAATCCCGAATCCGCATAGCTGACGGTTCTTACTCACCTGTGGCTGGAATAGGAGAAGTACAAATGACAGAGAATTTTTCTCTCGATAAAGTCCTACATGTTCCAAACTTGTCCTGTAATTTACTTTCAATTAGTAAACTTACTAAGGATGAAAAAGTTCTTGCTGAATTTTCTGCAATTGGTTGTGTGATACAGGAACAGAAATCGGGGAGGATGATTGGCACTGCTAAAGTTGATGATGGACTATATATTTGGAATAAAAACAGTAAACAAGGGGGATTGGCTCTATCCACTGCAAAAGAGGACACTATTATGTTATGGCACCGTAGGTTAGGACATCCAAACTTTGTGTATTTGAAAAAACATCTTCCGCTGTTATTTCGAAATAAAAGTATTAATTCCTTGAAGTGTGAAATTTGCCAATTATCTAAACATACCCGTGTGCCATACCCATTAAAACCACATATTCAGTCCCAACCTTTTTCGTTAATCCATAGTGACCTATGGGGAGCCAGCCGAGTGAAAAATATTACAGGGGCTAGATGGTTTATAACATTCATTGATGATCATACTAGGGTCTGTTGGGTCTATCTACTCAAAGAAAAATCTGAAACACCCAAAGTATTCCAAAATTTTCACTCAATGGTTCGAACCCAATTCAACTCTACCATACATACCCTCCGTACTGACAATGGGAGAGAATACTTCAACTCTGTCTTAAGTCCATACCTTTCTGACCAAGGCATTATACACCAAAGCTCTTGTCCTGACACTCCTCAACAAAACGGGATCTCTGAGAGGAAAAATCGTCATCTTCTTGATGTGGCTCGAGCCATAATGTTCACTATGAATGTTCCAAAATACTTGTGGGGAGAAGCTGTCCTTACTGCCTGCTATCTCATAAACCGAATGCCATTAAAGATCCTCAATTGCCAAACACCTCTAAATACTCTTTTAAAGGCCTTCCCTCTATTTCATGTCCTTAATCTTCCAGCCAAAATATTCGGCTGTAAAGCTTTTGTCCATAACCATCAACCAAATCAATCCAAACTTGATCCTCGAGCCCACACCTGTATCTTCATTGGATATTCCCCTACACAAAAAGGCTATAAGTGTTACTCACCAACATTGCGCCGAATGTTTGTCTCTCGAGATGTTACCTTCTTTGAAAATGAACCATACTTTGCAGCATCTCATCTTCAGGGGGAGATTTTTAATGAAGATGAGACCCTTAATACTCTCCTCATTATACCGCCTGATCCTACTACTACTATCCCAGATTTAGTTGTTTCCCCTATACAGCAAGAATTTAACACCGTCCTTCCCAATGACAATACCTCCACCGAAGTACAACAGCCACTTGGTCAAGGAAAACAGCAAATACAGGTTTACTCCCGACGGAATCGTTCTCCTGAAACTGATACAGCAGTGCCAATTACATCTCCAACCGAGGACTGTTCTGAAGCAGAAGTCCCACCTCCGTCACCATCCATCTATCTTCCAATTGCAGTTCGAAAGGGTACAAGAAGCTGCACTCAACATCTTATTTCTCGATTTGTATCCTATGGAAATTTATCTAAGTCTTACAAAGCTTTTGTGACTAATGTTGATTCTGTAAAAATTCCAAAAAATATAGAAGAGGCTCTTGAATCAGCTGAGTGGAGACAAGCCGTGATGGAAGAAATGAAGGCCCTCAAAAACAATGAAACATGGGAAGTCTCGGATCTGCCTAAAGGGAAAAAACCCGTAGGGTGCAAATGGATTTTCACTACGAAATTTAAACCCGATGGCCGTATTGACCGATACAAAGCTCGACTTGTGGCTAAGGGATTCACCCAAACTTATGGTCTCGACTACAACGAGACGTTTGCACCGGTTGCCAAGCTAAACACCGTTCGGGTCCTGCTATCTCTTGCTGCCAACCTTGATTGGCACTTGACTCAATTGGATGTAAAAAATGCTTTTCTCAACGGGGAATTAAGTGAGGAGGTGTATATGGATTTCCCACCAGGGTTTGAAGAAAACAAGGACCAAGTGTGTAAGTTGAAGAAGTCCTTGTATGGGCTGAAACAATCTCCATGAGCGTGGTTCAGCCGATTTGCAAAAGCTATGACTAGCAGAAATTACATTCAAGGACAGGCAGACCACACCATGTTCTACAAGCACTCGGAAGAGGGTAAATGCTGCATCCTTATCGTTTATGTTGACGATATAATAATAACAGGAAATGACTCGAGCGAAATTTTGAGATTGAAAGAATTTCTTGGTACAGAGTTTGAACTTAAAGACTTGGGGAGTCTTAAATATTTTCTTGGTATGGAGGTAGCAAGGTCGAAAAAAGGTATCTTCATTTCCCAAAGGAAATATGTTC